>NW_025999581.1:0-274805 GCF_019419815.1 Pyrus x bretschneideri | reverse complement strand
AAGAACCTTTGTTTTACTTTACCTTTCTTTGTTAAACCATTACCCTTAGCCCCGTTACAACCCTCAACTTCTATCTTGATGTTATGTGTTTAATTTGTGGAGTTTGAATTTGGTATGAGCATATGGAATCACTGGTTCTCATTCTAAGTAGTAGCATTCCATTCATGTGATCATATTCATGTCATTGTCGTAAATCCAGAAAATGCTTTCTTTGATATAACATATGTGAGTGTTAGAATTCATATTTACATCAATCTCCTCACATATACCTCGTGTAGGGTGTGGAGTTAGAAAATCTGTGTGAAAATTGAGTGCATTCTAGTAAGGAATTGAGGGAATTCTCTAAAGCATGTTACTACATTCAAAATGTTGTTTTAATTGATTAAATGTGAAATAATAAGTGGTAACTATGATTAAGTGTTTGTTGAAGTGTAAAGTAAGCTAAATATCGTGGGAATGATGTTCTATATTGTGTCATGTTCGTTTGAAATCCCTGAGACACATGTTGGAAGGTTTAGATTGTGTTTTGTTTTTGGTTTCTTTTGTTTTGTTTTGCTCGAGGACTAGCAAAAGCTAAGTATGGGGGAATTTGATAGGAGCATATTTAGGCGACTTACTTAGCTTGTTTTCGTGCATTTATATTGTGAATTCAGAGTTGTTTTAGTAGTTTAAGCCATTTTCGTGTGTTTTTAGGTTCATATGGCTAAGGAAGCAAAAAGATGCATTTTGGAGCATTCTAGAGCACTTTTGGGCCAAGATTGGATAGTGCAAGCATGAAGGCATGAGGATGGACGAATTTGAAGGCTTGAATTCAGTTAGGGAGCTGCAAGGGGGCCTAAAAACCTTATTTCTAGAAGGCTTTATCTATTCACACATGGTGCCTAATTTCTGCCTAATTTCTGTATTGGAAGAACAAGCCGTCCTACCTTGTCTCCTAGCCATCCTAGCTTGTCACAAGCCGTCCTACCTTGTCTCCTAGCCGTCCTACCTTGTCTCCAAGCCGTCCTACCTTGTCTCCTAGCCGTCCTACCTTGTCTCCTAGCCATCCTAGCTTGTCACAAGCCGTCCTACCTTGTCTCCTAGCCGTCCTACCTTATCTCCTAGCCGCCCTAGCTTGTCACAAGCCGTCTAGCTTGTCTCCTAGCTGTCCTAACTTGTCTCCTAGCCATCCTAGCTTGTCACAAGCCGTCCTACCTTGTCTCCTAGCCGTCCTACCTTATCTCCTGGCTGTCCTAGCTTGTCACAAGCCGTCCTAGCTTGTCTCCTAGCCATCCTACCTTGTCTCCTAGCCGTCCTAGCTTGTCACAAGCTCATATCTGATTACCCTAGGGTTTTAAGTGCTTATATATACTCATATTAACCCCTAGATCAGATCATTCCCATTCATACACAATTCACACACCAGAAATTCATTGCCATGTCTCCCTTACAATCCAAACACCATCCTTCCATTTCCACCACTCCCCAAACCATTCACACCATCACACAACCATTCCTTAGACCTTGTGCAGCAACAAAGAGGAAGAGAAGAGGGCCTAAACGTTCATACAATTCAAGTTTGAGTTGTTGGAATGTTTAGGTGTTTCTTTTCCTTTGATTTCAATGTTTAATTTCAATTCTCTTTGTTTTGTACGTATGAGGAACTAAAACCCCCCCCTTGGCTAGGGGGGATTCGAAATATATGTTTATGCTTGCAATATGATTTGATTACTTCTAATTACGTTTCATAAGTTGTGAATTCAATTTGTTTAACTGTTTGATTGATAACTTATTTATGTATGTTTATTGAGAGTGCACGCTTAATTTTCATGCATGAATATGACGCTAGAATATAAGTGAGTTTCACCTAATAGTTATGAACTTATATTCACAAGTAGTGGAGGTTGCTTATAAACAATCGCGTTAAATGAATTCTTGGCAAGAGTATCATGCATTCATAGTTAAAATTGCCTCGTCAACACTTATAATTTTCATAGAGCATAATGATCTCTCATTGTATCTCTTCTATGCATTCATGTTGAGAACCATTGGAGAATGATTTGAATTGTCGCATGCATCATCCAATTCAATAACATAAGGAAAATTTGAGAGTTAATTAGTGCATCACGGTTAACTTGGGGTGTTGAGCATCATGGTTTATTGAAAAGCAATTGGAAATCGTTTTATATGCAAGTGTAACATGTGTGGAGATGAACCCCTTAGCTAGCTATCCCATCCATTCTATTCCATCAAATTCGTTTTACAATCTGTTTTGTTTCCAAGTTTCTGTTTTAATTTCAAATTCATCCAAAACCAATCCCCCTTTACTTTATTGTCCAAATTAGTTAGAAAGTGTCTTAGTTTGTGTTTATAAGTGTTTTGATTCAATTTGTTGCACAAATTCGTCCAAATTCACCAAGGTGCTCAAAACTGCCCAGAAAATGTTTTTAAGGCAGTTTTGAGTGTTTTGGGTGATGTTTGAGTCTTTTGGTTTGTTTTAGTATTTTAAGCATTTAGTTTTGCATTCTTTGAGTCTAGTTTAGTGTTTTAAACTTTATTTTACGTTTTTGAGTCAGTTTCCAAGTGATTTGCAATCCCTCCTAATCCCCGGTCCAGAACGATCCCTACTTACGTACTTACTACAATTGATAAAAAGAGGGTTTAATTTGTGCGCATATAATTCTCGCATCAGCTTATTGTTAATCACTATTTATAGTATCTTGTGTTTAAGCAATAAGGGAATCCAAGGAATGTATTTGATCTAAGAGACAAGTGATTTAAGTTAGTTAAATTAACGAGACCTTTCTCTTATGTTCATTCCTAAAACGTTCCTAGCCATAGGATTGCCAATTAGGCATTGACAATCGGCTAAGGTTAGTATGTGTTATGTCGACTCAAGCGTGAGTATGAACTAGTCTCAAGTCATTTGGTGTTGGACACTAAGGCAAACACATAGGTGCTCGAAAGAGTAATCGAGTACACTGAACAACGATCAAACGAGAGTTCGAACATACATGTCATGTGAGAACTCGATAGTTGCAATATGCAAAGTAGTCCTTTGACCTGAGGCATCATTGATGTCTAATGGTTAGGTCCTTGATCTTTGATTATGTCAACGGCATTCCATTGGAGTGTCCACGGCATTGTTGGGGTCAAGCTATCTAGTCATGTAGGCATATGAATGCACAACAAGGGATCTCTAACCTTCCATGGTGGAAGGAGAATACTCTAAGATATGATTCGAGACTCTTTGGCCAAAGCATACGAATATGATTAACGAAGCTTGTTCCAAATCTTATTCAATTGAATCATATAGAGAAGTATCACATTGGATAGTAGACATGAAACAAACTATCACTTAAACAATGTGATTAAGAGTATTGTATTAGAGAAGGACCGTATTGCATTGTAGTTGTAACTGGATAGGTTCTCCAACCACTTCTACTTAGCTTGGGTAACCATGACATGCTGCTAGGCGTCACCCATGGTTTGTGGAAGCCCTAAAGATTAGCAAACACTAATTTTAAGGGAGAATTGAAATGTGGTTTCAATTCACAATCGATCGTTAAGAGTAACATCGCCCACTACCTCGCTAATTGGAACCTAATGGATCGTACACCGAGTAAGGATATAAGTGAAGAAATTATATGAAATGGATAAGCGATTAAATGGTTTAATTGAAGAATGGTCAAGATTAATTAAATAGTTAATTAATTATACGAAACGTTCGTATTGGGCGTTTAAGTTAGTTTTGGGCTTCGGGGCGCAAAAACGTTTTGGTCCACAAGGCCCATTATGTTTAAGTTGTATGACAACTAAAACAAAATGGGCAATTAAGCCCAATAACAACATATGGCCGGCCATAAGGGTGAGGGGTAGCAAACTTGTATTAATTACAAGTTTGCCACTCACATGAAATGAAGTATAAAATCAACATTATAGCTTTATTTCAAATTAGGGGTTTCTAATAGAATTTGGGTGAAACATTTCTCTCATTTTTCTACATAGAGGCCGGCCACTTAGGGGAGGAACATCTAGCAATCTTTTCTGAAGGAAGATTTGTGAAAAAGAAGTTCATTTGAGCAACATCAACAACATGCAATTAACAATTAAAAGGCGGAATCATGTTTATATGCACTCAAAAACAAAACTTAACCCATGAACTTCAAAGCCTAGTAGATAGGTGAACCAAGACTCAACTCAAAACAAAGTGAGTTGAGAAATCAATACCTTTGTAGATTCCTCTTTGCATAAGCAAAGGCTAATCACCCAAAGAGAGGGCCTTCATTCCTTGCATCTTAGATCCATGGATTTGGATGGATGAAAAGGTTTCTCCAAGTTCCCAAAATTGAGAACCTCTAATGATTCATCACCAAGGCATAATGAAGAAGAAATGAGTGACCTTGGAGGAGTTTGATTGCTAGATGATCCCTCCAAGGTGGCCGAAAATTTTAGAGAGAAAGGAGAGCTTGTGTTCTCATCCTTTCCCCAAAAATTACCACATGAAAATTTTAGGCTATAAAGTCCTTTATATAGTCCCTTTAAATAAGTGACCTAATGGACCAAAAGCCCTATTCTTCTATCATGGCCTATAGGGTTCATTGGGCTTTCAAGCCCTTTGTTTATTCAAGCTGTCATACAACTTGAGTTAATGGGCTTGACATTCAAATCCCATTGGACCTTGCGGCCCAAAACTAACCCGAGGTCTTTAACGAACTTATTCGTTTGATTAATTAACATATTAATTAATCATAGCCTTAGATAAATAATTAAACCATTTAATTATTCTTACTCATCTCCGTTGTTTCTTCAAACTCTACCTTACTCGGTGAACGATCCATTAGGTTCCTTTTAGCGAGGCAGTGGGCGATTAAAAACTCTTTCTATTCGATTGTGAATTGAAACTTACTTTCAATTCTCCTGTTAGTGATAATACACTTTTAGGGCTTCCACAAACCATGGTTAACGCCTAGCAGCATGTCATGGTTACCCAAACTAATCAGAAGAGGTGGAGAACCTATTCAGTTTTAGGATTACAAATGCAATACGGTCTTTCTCTAATACAATACTCTTGACCACATTGTTTGGTTTGATAGTTTATTCATGTCTACTATCCAATGTGAATCTTGTACTTATATGATTACCTTGAATGTGATCTGGAACGCATTCCAACATCTCATTCATACTCTGGCCAGAGATTCTAAATCATATCATAGAGTATTCTCCCTCAAACAGTTTGAAGGTTAGAGATCCCTTGTTGCACATTCACTTGCCTTCATGGCTAAGTGGCTTAACCCCGATGATAGGAGCATATTCATGCGACTTAAATGGCTTGTTCTCGTGCATTTACGTTATGTTTCTTTAGTTATTTTACTACTTTAAGCTATTTTCGTGTGTTTGTAGGTCCAAAGGGCTAAAGGAGCAAAAAGATGCATTTTGGAGACTTTTGGAGCACTTTTGGGCTAAGGATGGATAGCTTATGCTTGGAGCCAAAGTGTTGGACGAAATTGAAGACCTAATTGAAGACCAAAGTGTTGGAACCTTGTTCCCTTTAGTTTTAGGACATTTAAACCTTTCCTATATCCTTAGCCGTGCATAACATTCCAACATTCCACTCCTTCATTTCAGCCACACTCCCACATATCATTACTTATCATCACCACTTATCACTTATCATAATCACATATCAAACACTTATCATCACCACTTATCACTTATCATAATCACATATCATACACTTATCATCACCACTTATCACCTACACAAAACCTTGCAGCCACATCCATTCCACTTCATTGCACATGCATCTTCATAAACCATCAGCACATGCCCTCACCATTTCCGTGCATACCCTCACTCTTTAATCATTTCCAACCCACATGCACCCATAATCATTCACATAAATCAGCCACATGCATTCACTCTTCATAATTCAACCACTATGTCGTGCATCCCCTCACTCTCTAATTATTTCAGCACATGCATTCACCCTTTAATCCATGGCAGCCACCAACCAACCTAGCTGTCATGTTTCCCCTTTCATCATTCCCTCACATTCTTTAATTCAGCCAACACATGCTTACACATGCATTTTCAGCACCAAAGAATCATTGCCGTGCACATTCACATTCATTTCCAGGTTGTCCCCTTTGCATTGCAGCCACATATTCATTGCACATGCATTTCCAACCCACATGCATCCTTTAATCATTCAAACATGCAGCCACATTCCCTCCTAGCTGTCATGGTCCCCCCCCCCCCCATTTCGCCTATAAATAAGCATCCATTACACCTAAATTCACATTCATTCTTCCATACACATTTCAGTCACAAACACCAACCATTCCCTTGTGCCGTGCTCTCTCCCTAATAATCCAAACACCACACCAAAAATCATCCCATTGCCGTGGCCTCCTCCTTCCATTTTCACCACTCCCCAAACCATTCACACCATCAAACTATCCTTAGACCTTGTGCTACAACGAAGAGGAAGATAAGAGGGCCTAAATGTTCATACAATTCAAGTTTGAGTTGTTGGAATGTTTAGGTGTTTCTTTGATTTCAATGTTTAATTTCAATACTCTTTGTTTTGTACGAATGAGGAATGGAAGAGAATAGGGCCTAAACGTTCATACAATTCAAGTTTGAGTTGTTGGAATGTTTAGGTGTTTCTTTGATTCTCTTTGTTTTGTATCATGAGGAACTAAACCCCCCCTGGTTAGGGGGGGATTCGAAATATATGTTTATGCTTGCATTTTGATTTGATTACTTCTAATTGCATTTCATAAGTTGTGGATTCAATTTGTTTAACTATTTGATTGATAACTTATTTATGAATGTTTATTGAGAGTGCACACTTAATTTTCATGCATGAATATGACGCGAGAATATAAGTGAGTGTCACCTAATAGTTACGAACTTATATTCACAAGTAGTGGAGGTTGCTTATAAACAATCGCGTTAAACGAATTCTTGGCATAAGTTTCATGCAATCATAGTAACGAATGCCTCGTCAACACTTATAATTTTCATAGAGCGTAATGATTCTTGCTTGTATCTCTATTATGCAATCATGTAGGGGACTTGTGGGGAATGTTTTGGGTTGTCGTATGCAATCATCCAATTCAATAACGTTAGGAAGATTTGAAGGTTAATTAGTGCATCACGGTTAACTTGGGGTGTTGAGAATTAATGGTTTATTGAAACGCAATTGGAAATCGTTTTATTATGGAAGTGTAACATGTATGGAGATGAACCCCTTAACTAGCAATCCATCACATTCATACTTACAATCTGTTTTAATTAGAATCTGTGCAATTAGTTTAATTTCGTCCAAAACTCAATCCCCCCTTACTTTAATGTCCAAATTAGTTAGAAAGTGTTTTAGTTTGTGTTTATAAGTGTTTTGATTCATTTTATTACCCAATTTCGTCCAAAGTAGTCAAAGTGCTCAAAACTGCCCAGAAAGTGTTTTTAAGGCAGTTTTGAGTGTTTTGGTGCTGTTTTGAGTCTTTTGATTTGTTTTAGTGTTTTAAAGTTTAGTTTTGCATTCTTTGAGTCTAGTATAGTGTTTTATATTGTGTTTTTACGTTTTTGAGTCAAATCCAAGTGATTAACAATCCCTCCTAATTCCCGGTCCAGAACGATCCCTACTTACATACTTACTACAATTGTCAAAAAGAGGGTTTAATTTGTGTGCGAATAATTCTCGCATCAAATTTTGGCGCCGTTGCCGGGGATTAGCAACTTTGCTAATCTCTTGGATTGTTTTATTTTCGTTTGTGTGTATATATTTTTAGTTTTATTTTGTTGATTTTAGAAGCAAGACATGGCACTTGATAATGCTTCTCTTTTGTCACAGCTTATGGAAGAGTACCAAACGCAAAGAGTTGGTACATTTGATCATAATGAATCAAGGAACGACGTGTTTTCCAATACTTACAATTCAGATTGGAGTGATCATTCAAACTCTATGTGGTGGGAACCTCAACATATTCAACAAGAAGGATATTGGCAGCCTTATGAGGAGTTCTATTCAACGTCTATGCATCCACCACAACCTCATATACAATATGCCCAACCAAACCAAGGTTTGTCAATAGATTATAATCAAGCTCTTAATGAATTAATTTCTTCGGTGCAGGGCTCACAAAATCAAGTCGAGGAGGCTCAACAAGGAGAATATTGGCAACCATATGAGGAGTTCTATACAGCACCTATGCAGCCACCACAACCTGCCCAAAGCAATGTTAGTAATTCAAGTGATAATGATACGATTTTTCAATTACTTACTACTTTGACGCAGGAAGTCCAAACTCAAAACAAGGACGAACAAAATCAAGACAAGAAGTTGGGTAAATTGGAGGAGCAAATTGGCCAGATTATGGGGTTCATGAAACAAATTCAAGAGCAAAGTGAACTCTCCAACTCAACTATTGAAAACTCGAAGGAAGATTTTGAAATCCATAATGCTATCACTTTGGGAAATGCTATGGAGGTTGGAGCTGACCTAAAAATGTCCAAACATAGCCTAGAAGTGGATGAGGAGCTGCTAATTGAGGAAGATGAAAGGTTGCAATTTGAGGAAGAGGAACACACACAACCTATGGTAAGGGTGGAAACACCTTTGCCACAGGCACCTATTGCTCCTACGCCACCCAATTCAGGTAAGGTGGTTCCAAAGTTAATTATTTCTAACCCCGTTCCACTGAATGTCCCTATTCCTTGCAGGATCATGCAATCCAAGGAAGAAGAGGGTGAGAAAGGCATCTTCGAATCCTTACCAAAGAATCAAGAGCAAGATGTGACGGGGGAATATCAAGAATTCGTCAAAGAGGACATATTTGAAACCACAAAACCCAAAGAAGTTGAATTTGATGACATTGGACAAGTCATAACCATCACATGCAATCTGGCCAAGTCCAATATCCCTGAAACTTTCAAGGGAGTGGTGTTTGTCATTGAGTGCTTGTCGAAGCACACAGGTAAGCCGCCTCTCGAATTTCAATTTTGTTTTATACTGATATGTTGTTAATGATCCAGGCACCCACTCTAGAATTTAAACCATTACCGGATCATCTCAAGTATCACCCCCATTCAAAGATAAATTCCATGCCGTGGGTTCCAATTGAGCCTAAGAAGGTCTCGTCCGGCTGCAAGACGTAAAAGAAAGCGCTACTTGGGAGGCAACTCAATACAGTGAATAAAACAAAGCTTGTTCATTGATTTTTCGAGAAATTACAATTGTATCTAAACATGGCAGAAAGATAGAGCCTTCACAAGGGTTGTGTACGTGAGGCCCCACTACGTGGCAACACTCTAGGAGCGGGAGGCATCGGAGCAGGAGGCATCGGAGTGAGAGGCATCGGAGCGGGAGGCACCAAAGATAGATCATTCAAGGCCCCAATCCTTGACGGAACACTGGATGACTCAGGAAAGAGGTGCCTCTGGAAGAAAGCCGCAAGTCTTTGACGGTCATCAAGCTCATCAAGCTTCCTCTTCATGCCTGTCGAATAATTGTTGGCAAGCACGTGCAAACTTCGATTCTCGTGCTTAAGCTGTTTGATCTCTTGCTTAAGACTCTCCACCTCCGCCATCAATGATTCAACCTGACGGGAGCGAGCAAGAAGGCGTTGGCCTATGTTGGACACAGAGCCAGCGCACTGAACACTGAGAGCTAAGGACTCTTGAACGGCCAACTCATCGGACCGTCCTAAAAGCAGCTGACTATCTTTGGGAGTGAGGAGGTTCCGAGCTACTATCGTAGCCGTTGTTGCATCCGTCATCACAGAGTCCTCACATGTAAGAGGGCCATGAGAAGATAAGAAAGACGGGCACCATACCTTATCCTGACGCGGCGAGAACCGGATCACTGCTTAGACTCAAATCTAAGCAAATGTTCGATGGGTTAGATGAGCTAGCCATTTTTCAAGAAAGAGAAGGGTTGGATGGAGTAAAATCTCGACGGACCAGAGACGATTTTTGGGCAATCTTCAGAGTGTGCATGCTAGAGGTGATCGATCACCTCTATTAAAGGAGAGGCGTTCACCGATTCAGAAATGAAGAGACACCATTCTTCAAAGCCGGATTTTCTAGCGTAAAGATCGCTAGCTCTTCAGACGCAATCTCGGCTTTTCAGAAAGCGTGTGCCACTTTGTCAAAAGCTCCCAGCTTTCCAGAAGACGCGTGGAAGGCGAGAAATCAGCTGCACACTTTAGCCGACAAACGTGGGTGACAAAGCCGAAAGCTCCCGGCTTTCCAGAAAGGGAGTGCAACTTTGTCAAAAGCTCCCGGCTTTTCAGAAGACGCGTGCCACTTTGTCAAAAGCTCCCGGCTTTTCAGAATACGCGTGGAGGACATTGCCGCATCCGCACTGCCACTTGCCATTACAATTACTATATACATCAACATTCATGGCAAGGCATACACCCACAAAAGCATAACTTTCCTTATCGGCCGAAAATGTAAGCTGCAACCAACCCTCTCAAACATGCTCAGTTTTCTCCTTCTCTTGAGAACACACTTTCAACCATGGATGTATCCCCCAAAGAAGATACCAAATGCCTGGAGTACAAAGGAGGCAAGAGGAAACGGTGGATCGAAGCATGTGGATTCATTCGCTGCCTCTTCGAAAGCAAAGGTATCTCATATCATCAAGGGTGAAAGCAAAGGTATCTCATATCATGCTCTTTCCCTGTCTTTTCCTTTGTCCTTGATATTACTTGCATGGCAAAGTGAAAGAAGCAATCAGCCGGCACTTGGAGTCTACCTGGACTTTATTCCCTGGTTGCTTACCTAGCGTTGCTCTCGAGTAGTCATCTTCATCGGTTGATACACTTCCAGAGAAGGGACCACTTCTGCAAAAGGGAGCAAGTAAGGCAAAGGAAAATGATACATTGAAGCATGAGGAGACAAGCATATGCTGAGCTATCCTCTAACCCTCTTCAATACGAATTGGAGAGATTGAACAAAGAAACAGATAAAAGGAGTAAGCTCAGACCTTCGGGGGAGACCCAAAGAATCCTGCTGCCCAGTTCAAGAGTAGCACAAAGGAAAATTAACGATCGGAGGAAACCAAAAGAATCTCCAGCTCAGTTCAAGAGTAGCCTGTGGAAAAACTCAAGATGAAGCCTCACTGCAATCACCAAGGAGAAGATGGAATTTACACTCCATAACCAGATTTGCATCCCTAAACTCTTCTTTTTGTTAGATACATTCTGCCATGTTTGGTATGTTTAGTTGCTTTTTGTGTGTTTACTTATGTTTTGTGTGAATCTATGCTTAAAACATTGAGGACAATGTTTGATTTAAGTGTGGGGGGGGGGGGGGTAACTAAGTATATTTAAAATTCGTGGGATTTTATCACCCATAACTTCAAATGTTGTTCCTTGCTGTTTTAAGGTGTTTTTAAGATGTTTTAGAGTGTTTTAATATGTTTTGTTTTTATAACTCCGAAAATCACATAAAAATTTGAAAAACATGTTTTGAAAAAGCCTAAAAAGAGTGTTTTGAGTCATTTTTGTGTGTTTGTGTCTTAGGGTACCTTCCAACACAATGATAAGGATTTGGTTTGTAATTGCATGACTGTTAAAAAGAGTTATAAACATAGATGAAAGTTTGATTTACTCTTGGTATATGCTTGGTTATGGTTATAATGTATGACTTCACATGCAATCATAAAAGAAAAAAAAAATTGTTTTTGTAACATGCTTGAAGGAAGGAACTCAAACAAACGCTACAACCTTGTGAGACTTGAGCCTAAATGTTCTTTGGAGAGTTATTTTCTGTGATTCTTTGTTTTCTAAAGTTGTTGCATGATCTCATTATTCCTTGCTTGGTTGCTACTTAGAATGCAATTGTATCATGATAGAACTAAATGCTAGAACTTATATCCGTTTCATTCAAAGCATGACATTGATTTGCATAACATATATCAAGATGAAGTTGTGTAGTGCCACCATAGCCAAATAGCCTTACTTCCCATATTTCGTATATATTAGTTTTAACCCCGTTGAGCCTCGTTTAGCCTATTTTCTTTGCTAACCATATCACCCCTTACCTAGCCTAGAGTAGGACTTTCCTATACCCTTGTTCTTAAAGTATAGTGAGCATGACTTAAATGAATTACTTTTGAGTTACATTATGCAAGAAAATGAGTGTGGGGGAGTAAAAGTTTGTTCTTACGTTTATATGTATGTTTTGAGATTCAAAAGAAAAAGAAGAAGAAAAGAAGAAAAAAAAAAAGGAGTGAAAATAAGTAAGAATGAACTCACGAGCGTTGATGGTTGAAGAAAGGGTCCAAAAAGTTGAATATGGCCCTAAGTTTTGTGTGACTTTCCCTTGGGTGTTCAAAGTTGACTTCTGCGTTCTTAAGGGAATTCTAAGTGCCTAATTCAATACTTTGCTCACTATTGCTTTAAGAATGTTTGTTTATCCTTCACCTTTCATTGTTAGCCAATACCCTAGCCCCGTTACAACCCTTTGACTTCTATCTTGAGTGTTATGTGTTTCAAAATGTGGAGTTTGGAATTGATATGAGCTTATGGAATCACTGGTTCTCATTCTAAGTAGTAGCATTCCATTCATGAGATCATATTCATGTCATTATCGTAAATCCAGAAAATGCTTTCTTTGTTATAACATATGTGAGATACTAGTCTTTCATGTTTACATCAATCTCTCACATATAACTAGTGTAGGGTGTGTAGTCAGAAAATCTGTGTGAAAATAGAGTGCATTCTAGTAAGGAATAGAGGAAATTCTCTAAGGCATGTTACTACATTCAAATCATGGTTTTAAATGCTTAATTGTGAACTAGTATGTGGTGACTATGATTAAGAATGTAGTTAAGTGTAAAGATGGCTAAAATCTGTGGGTATAATGATTTTTAACTTGTCATGTGCATTGGAAATCCCTGAGACGATTGTTGGAAGGTTTAGGTTGTGTTTTTCTTGTTCAGTGTCGTTTTGTTTTTGGTTTCTTTTGTTTTGTTTTGCTCGAGGACTAGCAAAAGCTAAGTGTGGGGGTATTTGATAGGAGCATATTCATGCGACTTAAATGGCTTGTTCTCGTGCATTTACGTTATGTTTCTTTAGTTATTTTACTACTTTAAGCTATTTTCGTGTGTTTGTAGGTCCAAAGGGCTAAAGGAGCAAAAAGATGCATTTTGGAGACTTTTGGAGCACTTTTGGGCTAAGGATGGATAGCTTATGCTTGGAGCCAAAGTGTTGGACGAAATTGAAGACCTAATTGAAGACCAAAGTGTTGGAACCTTGTTCCCTTTAGTTTTAGGACATTTAAACCTTTCCTATATCCTTAGCCGTGCATAACATTCCAACATTCCACTCCTTCATTTCAGCCACACTCCCACATATCATTACTTATCATCACCACTTATCACTTATCATAATCACATATCAAACACTTATCATCACCACTTATCACTTATCATAATCACATATCATACACTTATCATCACCACTTATCACCTACACAAAACCTTGCAGCCACATCCATTCCACTTCATTGCACATGCATCTTCATAAACCATCAGCACATGCCCTCACCATTTCCGTGCATACCCTCACTCTTTAATCATTTCCAACCCACATGCACCCATAATCATTCACATAAATCAGCCACATGCATTCACTCTTCATAATTCAACCACTATGCCGTGCATCCCCTCACTCTCTAATTATTTCAGCACATGCATTCACCCTTTAATCCATGGCAGCCACCAACCAACCTAGCTGTCATGTTTCCCCTTTCATCATTCCCTCACATTCTTTAATTCAGCCAACACATGCTTACACATGCATTTTCAGCACCAAAGAATCATTGTCGTGCACATTCACATTCATTTCCAGGTTGTCCCCTTTGCATTGCAGCCACATATTCATTGCACATGCATTTCCAACCCACATGCATCCTTTAATCATTCAAACATGCAGCCACATTCCCTCCTAGCTGTCATGTTCCCCCCCATTTCGCCTATAAATAAGCATCCATTACACCTAAATTCACATTCATTCTTCCATACACATTTCAGTCACAAACACCAACCATTCCCTTGTGCCGTGCTCTCTCCCTAATAATCCAAACACCACACCAAAAATCATCCCATTGCCGTGGCCTCCTCCTTCCATTTTCACCACTCCCCAAACCATTCACACCATCAAACTATCCTTAGACCTTGTGCTACAACGAAGAGGAAGATAAGAGGGCCTAAACGTTCATACAATTCAAGTTTGAGTTGTTGGAATGTTTAGGTGTTTCTTTGATTTCAATGTTTAATTTCAATACTCTTTGTTTTGTACGAATGAGGAATGGAAGAGAAGAGGGCCTAAACGTTCATACAATTCAAGTTTGAGTTGTTGGAATGTTTAGGTGTTTCTTTGATTCTCTTTGTTTTGTATCATGAGGAACTAAACCCCCCCTGGTTAGGGGGGGATTCGAAATATATGTTTATGCTTGCATTTTGATTTGATTACTTCTAATTGCATTTCATAAGTTGTGGATTCAATTTGTTTAACTATTTGATTGATAACTTATTTATGTATGTTTATTGAGAGTGCACACTTAATTTTCATGCATGAATATGACGCTAGAATATAAGTGAGTGTCACCTAATAGTTACGAACTTATATTCACAAGTAATGGAGGTTGCTTATAAACAATCGCGTTAAACGAATTCTTGGCATAAGTTTCATGCAATCATAGTAACGAATGCCTCGTCAACACTTATAATTTTCATAGAGCGTAATGATTCTTGCTTGTATCTCTATTATGCAATCATGTAGAGGACTTGTGGGGAATGTTTTGGGTTGTCGTTGATAGGAGCATATTCATGCGACTTAAATGGCTTGTTCTCGTGCATTTACGTTATGTTTCTCTAGTTATTTTAGTCCTTTATGCTTCTTTTGTGTGTTTTCAGGTTCTAAGGGCAAGGTATGCAAAATGATGCCTTTTGGAGCATTTTGGAGCAAAATCGGACTTGGATTGGATAGCTTATATTTGGAGCAAAAGGAATGGACGAAATTAAAGACCAAACTATCATAACCACCTATCATTACTTATCATCACTTAACATATCACTCATTTATCACTTAACATATCATTCATTTATCACTTAGCATATCATTCATTTATCAATTATCAAACCAATCACTTATCACTTCCATTCACTTATCACTCACTTAGCATATCATTCACTTATCACTCACC
Source organism: Pyrus x bretschneideri (assembly GCF_019419815.1). NCBI lineage: Eukaryota > Viridiplantae > Streptophyta > Magnoliopsida > Rosales > Rosaceae > Pyrus > Pyrus x bretschneideri. The sequence continues at coordinate 259,601 of NW_025999581.1, read as the reverse complement.
ACATACCATTCACTTATCACTTATCACTTATCACTTATCACTTATCACACCTTTTCTCCAACCTTGACATACATCACATGCATTTCCAACACACTCAACCCCTTTAACATCTCCTTTGCCGTGAGTCCCCTTAGTGACTTCCCTTACACATTTTCAACCATCACACTTCATCATTGCAGCCACCTTCATCCCTTTAATTCACATGATTTCCCAACACTCAAATCAGCCACTCACATGCACTTCCCCCTTTAACAATCCCACACCTTGACATTATTCTTTCATCCACCCACCACAAATCCAATCAATGCCGTGGCTCTCCATCACAATTTCAGCTTTCTTCTTTGTTGTTGCACATGCATTTTCAGCCACATATCCACCCACATGCACCCTTTAAACATTCAACCATAAAGCCACATGCAATCTCATTCATCCACCATACATTGCACATGCTTTCACAAGCTTTAACCAACAAACAAAACAGTCAACACATGCACCAAAACACTTTGCCGTGAGCACCATTCCACAATTCCAGCATCTTCACATGTCTTTCTAGCTTTTCTTTTCATTTCCAACCACATTCTTCCACCTCCCACTTCATCATTACACCACCATTCATTCTTTAATCCACATACATTCATCATCATTCACCCTAAACTTAATTTCACATGCAAACAACACCCATTTCTGCACCAAAGAAGTCCATGCCGTGCATCCCTTCAACTTTCCAGCTTTCCCTTGCATTTTCACCACTCATACTTCATCATTTCAGCAACATGTACACCCCACATGTCCATTTAATCATTCAACACATGCATTTTCAGATTATTCCTTCATCATTGCATCCATTCCTCATGTATCCTTCATCATTGCACCACAACTCTTCCCATACACTCCATGCCGTGCAAACACATGCCATTTTCAGCTTTCACATGTTTCCTAAATGTTTGTCCATCATTAATTAGCAACTTGCATGCTTAAACAAACAGCCATTTTACACCTTCATTCTCCTATAAAAGCCCTTGCATTCCCATCATTCAAGGCATCTCATCTCATTTCAAACACAACAACACACCACAAACACATTCCTTTCTCCCTTAGAATCCAAAAACCATCTTCCATTTCCACCAATCCTCATCCATTTCCATAATTCCCCAACACTTCCATCCCCCCAACCAACCTATCCTTAAACCTTGTGCTACAACAACGAGGAAGAGAAGAGTGCCTAAACGTTCATACAATTCAAGTTTTGAGTTGTTGGAATGTTTAGGTGTTTCTTTGATTTCAAAGTTTCATTTTAATTCTCTTTGTTTTGTACGTATGAGAAATGGAAGAAAAGAGTGCTTAAACGTTCATACAATTCAAAGTTTTGAGTTGTTGGAATGTTTAGGTGTTTCTTTGATTTCAAAGTTATGAGGAACTAAACCCCCTTTAGCTAGGGGGTAATTCGAAACTATGTTTATGTTTGTAATATGATTTGATTACTTTTAATTACGTTTCGTAAGTTGTGAATTCAATTTGTTTAACTGTTTGATTGATAACCTATTTATGTATGTTTATTAAGAATGAACGCTTAATTTTCATGCATGAATTTGACGCTAGAATATAAGTGAGTTTCACGTAATAGTTATGAACTTATATTCACAAGTAGTGGAGGTTGCTTATAAACAATCGTGTTAAACATATTCTTGGCATAAGTTTCATGCAATCATAGTAACGAATGCCTCGTCAACACTTATAGTTTTCATGATGCTTAATGATTCTTGCTTGTATCTCTATTATGCAATTCATGTAGGGAACTTGTGAGGAATGCTTTGGATTGTCGTATGCAATCATCCAATTCATTAACTTAAGGAAAACTTGACGGTTAATTTAAGCGGACCTAATTAACCCGGGGCGTTGAGAATTCATGGTTTATTGAAAAGCAATTAGACATCGTTTTGTATGCAAGTATAACATATGTGGAGATGAACCCCTTAGCTAGCTTCCCATCCATTCATTTCCGTCAAATCCATATTTACAATTTGTTTTGTTTCCAAGTTTCCATTTTTAGTTTAAAGTCGTCCAAATCCAATCCCCCTTTACTTTATTATTCAATTTAGTTAGAAATCAATTTAGTTTGTGTTTTTAAAGCATTTTGAGTCTTTTGGTTTGTCTTAGTGTTTTAACGTTTAGTTTCACATTCTTTGAGTCTAGTTTAACGTTTTATATTGTTTTTACGTTTTAGTTTAAATTCGTCCAAATCCATTTCCCCCCTATTTCGTTGAAGTCTTAGTCTTAATCTTTCTTATTTTAATTTTGTTTTCTTCGAGCAGCTGCTATCCATTGAGGTAAGTGAACCATGGTATGCAGATTTAGTGAATTACTTGGTGGCTAAACAAATTCCAAATGAGCTCAATAGGCACCAACGTGACAAACTTAGGCATGATGCACGGTTTTATGTATGGGATGATCCGTACTTATGGAAATTTTGTCCCGATCAAATTGTACGTAGATGTGTGCATGATTCTGAATTTCACTCAATTCTAAACTTTTGTCACACATATGCATGTGGTGGTCATTTTGGCACACAACGCACTGCCCTCAAGGTTCTAGAGTGTGGTTTTTATTGGCCGACTATATTTAGGGATGCTAGAACCTTTTGTATGTCTTGTGATCGTTGCCAACGAATGGGTAACATAGGTACCAAGGACCAAATGCCGCAAACCCCTGTCTTTAATGTTGAAATTTTTGATGTTTGGGGCATTGATTTCATGGGCCCTTTCCCTCCATCTTATGGTTTCACGTATATCTTGCTAGCCGTTGATTATGTTTCTAAATGGGTGGAAGCAAAAGCCACCCGTACTAACGATTCTAAGGTGGTTGCAGATTTCTTGAAAACTAACATTTTTGCTAGGTTTGGAATGCCGAGAGTAATCATAAGTGATGGAGGGTCTCACTTTTGCAATCGGACCATTGAGGCGTTGCTAAGAAAGTACCATGTCAACCATAAGGTCTCCACACCTTACCATCCTCAAACAAATGGCCAAGCCGAGGTGTCTAACCGAGAAATCAAACAAATTTTGGAGAAGACCGTTGGACCAACAAGGAGGGATTGGAGCTTACGTTTAGATGATGCACTATGGGCATATCGTACGGCGTACAAAACACCCATTGGGATGTCACCTTTTCGGCTCGTCTATGGTAAGCCATGTCATTTGCCAGTAGAGTTAGAGCACAAGGCACATTGGGCCGTGAAGACTTTCAACATGGACATAGATGCAGCGGGAGTTCATAGGAAGCTCCAATTGAATGAACTTGAGGAGATTCGGAATGAAGCCTATGAGAATGCCCGGATGTACAAAGCCAAGACCAAAGCATTCCATGATAAAATGATTCGAACCAAGACCTTCACAGTTGGGCAGAAAGTGTTGCTCTTCAACTCTCGCCTACGTTTGTTTCCTGGTAAGTTGCGTTCTAAATGGATTGGCCCGTTTGTTGTTACTAATGTTTTACCTTATGGTGCAGTCCACATAAAAAGCTTAAGGAATGGCGTAGAATTCAACGTGAACGGGCATCGGTTGAAGCCATATTACGAGCATGGTGTGGGGCAAGTGGTGGAAGACATTCCTTTCCATTCCGTGGGCTCAATTAAAGATTGAAGAGAGTACTCGTCCGGCTGCAAGACGTAAAAGAAAGCGCTTCGTGGGAGGCAACCCATGCATCCGAATAGAGAAGAACTTATTTTTATTCCTTTCCTTTTCTTTACTGCCTTTACTTTGCTTTCTTTATCGTTTTTGTTTATTTATTTGCTCTTTTGTGACTCTATGCTTAAAACATTGAGGACAATGTTTGATTTAAGTTGGGGGGGTAAACAATTTGTTTTTGCATGAATTTCGTGGGATTTATTCACCTATCACTTAGAATGTTGTTTCTTGCTGTTTTAAGCGTTTTTAGAGTGTTTTAGTGTGTTTTATAGTGTCTTGGCATAAAACTCCGAAAAATTGATAAAAATTTGAAAAAAAAAATACTTTTGAAAACCCCAAAAAGATGTGTTTTTAGAGTCATTTGAGTCATTTTGGTGTTTGTTTGTGTCTTAGGCAACCCAATACAGTAAATAAAACTTTTGCTTGTTCATTGATTTTTTCGATAAATTACAATTGTATCTAAACATGGCAGAAAGATGGAGCCTTTACAAAGGTTGTGTACGTGAGGCCCCACTACGTGGCAACACTCTCGGAACAGAAGGCATCGGAAGAGTCGAAGGAGGTCTCGGAACAGAAGGCATCGGAGCAAGAGGCATCGGAGCGGAAGGCATCGGAGCGGGAGGCACCGAAGATAGATCATTCAAGGCCCCAAACCTTGGTGGAACGCTGGATGAACCAGGAAAGAGGTGCCTCTGGAAGAAAGCTGCAAGCCTTTGACGGTCATCAAGCTCGTCAAGTTTCCTCTTCATGCCTGACGAATAATTGTTGGCAAGCACGTGCAAACTTCGGTTCTCGTACTTAAGCTGTTTGATCTCCTGCTTAAGACTCTCCACCTCCGCCATCAAGGATTCAACCTGACGGGAGCGAGCAAGAAGGCGTTGGCCCATGTTGGACACAGAGCCAGCACACTGAACACTCAGAGCCAGGGATTCTTGAACGGCCAACTCATCGGACCGTCCGGAAAGCAGCTGACTGTCTTTGGGAGTGAGGAGGTTCCGAGCCACTATCGTAGCCGTTGTGGGATCCGTCATCACAGAGTCCTCTTCTGTAAGAGGGCCATGGGAAGATAAGAAACACGGGCACCATACCTTACCCTGATGAGACGTGACCGGATCACTGCTTAGACTCAAATCTAAGCAAAGGTTCGATGGGTTGGATGAGCTAGCCATTGTTCACGAAGTTAAAAGAGAAGGGGTGGACGGAGTAGATTTTCAAAGGGCCGGAGACAAGTTTCAAGAATGGAAAATCTTCAGAGTGTGTGAGTTGGCGGTGATCGATAGCTCTATAAAAAGCCAAGGCAACGCGTCCACCAATTCAAAAAGCCTTTGCTTTTCAGAAATCGCGTTCAACACGTGGAGGCCATCATCGCAACTACACGTCTTTAGCCGACAAGCGCAAAGTTCGGCGACGCTTTATCTGCTTTTCAGAAAACGCGTGCAGCTTTATCGAAGAGGCGTCTTCAAATATCGAAGAGTCGCCACTATTCCAAAAAGCCGGATTTGCGGGATCAAAATGTCTGTCGACAACGGTAAAAGCACAGTATCACCACTTGCTATTGAATTCCCTATATATGTCGACCTTCATTTTTTTTTGGCAAGACAGAACTGAAGAAAATGCCCAACTCTCTCTCACCTCTGAGGGTGCACTCCCAGCAAAGCCTTTCGAGATACTCCATTCTCTCTTCTTCCCCAAAGATGATACCAGATGCCTGGAGAACAGATGATCCAGGAGGAAGCAGCACAACAAATACATGTGCTGATTCATTCACCGCTTCTTCAAAAGCAAAGGTATCTCATATCATCAAGGGCAAAAGCAAAGGTATCTCATATCATGCTCTTTCCTTGTCTTTTCCTTTGTCCTTGATATTATTTGCATGGCAAAGTGAAAGAAGCAATCAGCCGGCACTTGGAGTCTATATGGACTCTATTCCCTGGTTGCTTACCTAGCTTTGCTAAGCTATCCTCTAACCCTCTTCAATACGAATTGGAGAGATTGAACAAAGAAACAGATAAGAGGAGGAAGCTCAGACCTTCGGGGGAGACCAAAGGAAGCCTGCTGCCCAGTTTAAGAGTAGCACAAAGGAAAATCAACGATGGGAGCAGCACAGTTCAAGAGTAAGCCTGTGGAATCACAAAGATCCAAGCCTCACTGCAATCACCAAGGAGAAGATGGAACGAAAACTCCATAACCAGATTTGCATCTCTAAACTCTTCTCTTTGTTAGATACATTCTGCCATGTTTAGTATGTTTAAATGCTGTTTATATGTTTGTTTGTGTTTAGTGTGGTTTTTAACATTGAGGACAATGTTTGTTTTAAGTGTGGGGGAGTGACTAAAGTGTTTTGATGCAAATTCGTAGGGTTTTATCCACCATAACTTCAAATGTTGTTTCTTGCTGTTTTTAAGTGTGTTTAGTGTGTTTTGACTTAAAAATTCGAAAATCACATAAAAATTTGAAAAACATGTTTTGAAAAGCCTAAAAAGAGTGTTTTGAGTCATTTTTGTGTCGTAGGTCACCTTCCAACACAATGATAAGGATTTGGTTTCTAATTGCATGACTGTTAAAAAGAGTTATAAACATGGAGAAAAGTTTGATTTACTCTTGGTATATGCTTGGTTATGGTTATAATGTATGACTTCACATGCAATCATAAAAGAAAAAAAATTAGTTATGTAACATGCTTGAAGGAAGGAACTCAAACAAACGCTACAACCCTGAGAGACTTGAGCCTATAACGTTCTTTGGAGAGTATAATCTGTGATTTCTTGTTTTCCAAAGTTGTTGCATGATCTCATTATTCTTTGCTTGGTTACTACTTAGAAGGCGTTTCATCATATAGTTCCAAATGCTAGAACTCATGCCCATTTCATTCAAAGCATGTTATTGATTTGCATAACATATATCAAGATGAAGTTGTGTAGTTGCCACCACAGCCAAATAGCCTCACTTCCCATATTTCGTATTTGTTGTAAGTTTTAACCCCGTTGAGCCTTGTGTAGCCTTTAATTCTTTGTTTACCCACATTTTCCTCACCTAGCCTAGTTTAGGACAATCCACACCCTTGTTCTTAAAAGATAGTGAGCATAACTTAAATGAATTCCTTTTGAGTTACATTATGCAAGAAAATGAGTATGGGGGAGTAAAAGTTTGTTCTTACGTTTATATGTAAATTTGATGATTAAAAAAAAAAAAAAAAAAAAAAAAAAAAAAAAAAAAAGAGAGAAAATAAGTAAGGATGAACTCACGAGCGTTGATGGTTGAAGAAAGGGTCCAAAAAAGTGAATATGGCCCTAAGTTTTGTGTGACTTTCCCTTGGGTGTTCAAAGTTGACTTCTGCGTTCTTAAGGGAATTCTAAGTGCCTGATTCAATACTTTGCTCACTATTGCTCTAAGAATGTTTGTTTATCCTTCACCTTCCATTGTTAGCCAATACCCCAAGCCCCGTTACAACCCTTGACTTCTATCTTGAGTGTTGTGTATTTCAATTGTGGAGTTTGAACTTGGTATGAGCATATGGTGTCACTGGTGCTCGCGTCTAAGTAGTAGCATTCCATTCATGAGATCATATTCATGTCATTATTAACTCCAGAAATTGCGTTCTTTGTGATACATATATGTGAGTGTCGTTTTCATGTTTACATCAATCTTCTCACATATGACTAAATTAGGGTGTGTAGTTAGAAATTCTGAGTGAAAATCGAGTGCATATCTTGTAAGGAATTGAGCAAATTCTCTAAGGCATGTTACTACATTCAAAACATGGTTTTAAATGCTTAATTGTGAACTAGTATATGGTGACTATGATTAAGAATGTACTTAAGTGTGAAGATGACTAAAATCTGTGGGAATGACGATTTTTAACGTGTCATGTGCATTGGAAATCCCTAAGACAGTTGTTGGAAGGTTTAGGTTGTGTTTTACTTGTTTCGTTTCGTTTTGTTTTGTTTTTCTTTCTGTTTTGCTCGAGGACTAGCAAAAGATAAGTGTGGGGGTATTTGATAGGAGCATATTCATGCGACTTAAATGGCTTGTTCTCGTGCATTTACGTTATGTTTCTCTAGTTATTTTAGTCCTTTATGCTTCTTTTGTGTGTTTTCAGGTTCTAAGGGCAAGGTATGCAAAAGGATGCCTTTTGGAGCATTTTGGAGCAAAATCGGACTTGGATTGGATAGCTTATATTTGGAGCAAAAGGAATGGACGAAATTAAAGACCAAACTATCATAACCACCTATCATTACTTATCATCACTTAACATATCATTCATTTATCACTTAGCATATCATTCATTTATCAATTATCAAACCAATCACTTATCACTTCCATTCACTTATCACTCACTTAGCATATCATTCACTTATCACTCACCACATACCATTCACTTATCACTTATCACTTATCACTTATCACACCTTTTCTCCAACCTTGACATACATCACATGCATTTCCAACACACTCAACCCCTTTAACATCTCCTTTGCCGTGAGTCCCCTTAGTGACTTCCCTTACACATTTTCAACCATCACACTTCATCATTGCAGCCACCTTCATCCCTTTAATTCACATGATTTCCCAACACTCAAATCAGCCACTCACATGCACTTCCCCCTTTAACAATCCCACACCTTGACATTATTCTTTCATCCACCCACCACAAATCCAATCAATGCCGTGGCTCTCCATCACAATTTCAGCTTTCTTCTTTGTTGTTGCACATGCATTTTCAGCCACATATCCACCCACATGCACCCTTTAAACATTCAACCATAAAGCCACATGCAATCTCATTCATCCACCATACATTGCACATGCTTTCACAAGCTTTAACCAACAAACAAAACAGTCAACACATGCACCAAAACACTTTGCCGTGAGCACCATTCCACAATTCCAGCATCTTCACATGTCTTTCTAGCTTTTCTTTTCATTTCCAACCACATTCTTCAACCATCCCACTTCATCATTACACCACCATTCATTCTTTAATCCACATACATTCATCATCATTCACCCTAAACTTAATTTCACATGCAAACAACACCCATTTCTGCACCAAAGAAGTCCATGCCGTGCATCCCTTCAACTTTCCAGCTTTCCCTTGCATTTTCACCACTCATACTTCATCATTTCAGCAACATGTACACCCCACATGTCCATTTAATCATTCAACACATGCATTTTCAGATTATTCCTTCATCATTGCATCCATTCCTCATGTATCCTTCATCATTGCACCACAACTCTTCCCATACACTCCATGCCGTGCAAACACATGCCATTTTCAGCTTTCACATGTTTCCTAAATGTTTGTCCATCATTAATTAGCAACTTGCATGCTTAAACAAACAGCCATTTTACACCTTCATTCTCCTATAAAAGCCCTTGCATTCCCATCATTCAAGGCATCTCATCTCATTCACAACACAACACTCTTCAAAACCATCCATTCTTCCCCCTATTGGCCGTGAGTTTTCCTTCCATCTCTCCTCCATTTCTTCCATTTCCATAATCCCCCAATCCATTCAACACACCAACAACATCCCTTAGTCCTTGTGCCACAATAAAGAGGAAGATAAGAGGGCCTAAACGTTCATACAATTCATGTTTGAGTTGTTGGAATGTTTACGCGTTTCTTTGATTTCAATGTTGTAAATTCAATTCTCTTTGTTTTGTAATATGAGGAATGGAAGATAAGAGTGCCTAAACGTTCATACAATTCGAGTTTGAGTTGTTGGAATGTTTAGGTGTTTCTTTGATTTCAAAGTTATGAGGAACTAAACCCCCCTTAGCTAGGGGTGATTTCAATACCATGATTGTTTATGTAATATGAATTGATGAATTCCAGTTATGAACTCTTGATTCGTGAATGCAATTGGCTTAACTATTTGATGATTAACTTATTTGTGTTTGTTGATTGAGGGTCGACACTTAATTACATGCATGAATATGTGGCTAAAGTTTAAGAAGGTTTCACATAATCGTTACTAACTTATACTTGAAAGTAGTGAAGGTCGCTTGTCACGATCGCGTTAAGTTTAAATTCTTAGCATGAGTAACATGATGTCATAGTTGCAAGTGCTTTGTCAATGCTTATGGTTTTCATTATTCTTAATGATCTTCGATTGTATCTCTATTATGATGACATGTAGGGAACTTTTGAGAATGTTTTGGGTTGTCGAATGATGCCATCCAATCCAATAATATAAGGAAAATCTGAGGGTTAACTAGTGATGTCACGGTTAATTTGGGGCATTGTCGTTCATAATTCAATGAAGGAATAACTGGAAATTGATTCATATGCATAAATATCATGTGTGGAGAAAGAACCTCTAGCTAATTCACCAACCATCTAATTTCACAACACTTGTTTGCAATCTATCCATATTTACAATTTGTTTTGTTTCCAAGTATCCATTTTAGTTTAAATTCGTCCAAATCCAATTCCCCCCTATTTCGTTGAAGTCTTAGTCTTAATCTTTCTTATTTTTAGTTTTGCTTTCTTCGAGCATTAAATAGTGTTTTATATTGAGTTTTTATGTTTTTAAGTCAATTTACAAGGTTTTAGCAAGCCCTCCTAATCCCCGGTCTAGAACGATCCCTCACTTATCCATTCTACTACAATTGTCAAACGAGGGTTTAATTTGAGTGTCAAGTAATTCTCACATCATTCACCACCGTGACTCCGGACTTCTTCGGAACAACCTGCACAGGTGACACCCAACGACTATCAGAAATAGGATATATAACACCACAATCAAGCAATTTTATAACCTCCTGTTTTACTACTTCCAACATGGGTGGATTAAGGCGACGTTGAGCTTCACGAGATGGCTTGGCTCCCTCCTCCAAAAGGATGCGATGCATGCACGTGGTGGGACTAATGCCTTTGATATCCGCCAAGGTCCATCCAATGGCAGATTTGTGCTCCTTTAACACCCTTATCAACTTGTCTTCTTCTTGGGCCGTGAGTGATGAGGAGACAATGACGGGCAATGTCTCGTTGTCTCCCAGAAAGACGTACTTTAAATGATCGGGCACTGGTTTAAGCTCAAGTACGGGTGCCTGAATCGTTGAGGGTAACAACTTATTAGTGAGAACTGAAATTGAAATTGGGTTAGAAGGCTTACCATGGTGTTGAGGTTGTGACTCAAGGGCAGCCACTATCTCGGCCTCCTCCACACTTCTAGGTACGGCAAAACCAGATTTTTGCCCAATTCCTTGTGCAAGTGTTGCTTCAAGTGTATCCCTCTCCAAAGAATCGAGAAAATCCTGCGCCAAATCATCAATTATATCAATAGAAAAGCATGAATGGTCCTCAATAGGGTATTTCATGGAATCAGAAAGATTAAAATTAACAACTTCCCCATCGAATTCCATGGACAAAGTTCCACTATACACATCAATCTTCGTCCGGGTCGTCTTCATGAATGGCCTTCCAAGTAGAATGGGCAGTGAAGGAGCATGGTCCGATTCATCCATTTCGAGGACATAGAAATCCGCCGGGAAGACCAAATGATTAACCTGCACAAGAACATCTTCCAAAACTCCCTTTGGATAGGCGTTAGATCTATCGGCCAATTGTATTATTACCCCATCATTTTTCAATGCTCCTAAGTTCATAGATGCATAAATGGAATATGGCATAACATTTATAGAAGCACCTAAATCAAGCATGGCATATTCAAATCTAGTATTCCCAATGACACAAGGAATGGTAAAGCTACCTGGATCTTTGCATTTGGGAGGTAGTTTGCGTTGCAAGATGGCGGACACATTCTTACCTACCTTTACCACTTCTTTAGTCGACATCCTCTTCCTAGTGGTACATAACTCCTTCAAGAACTTAGCATACCTCGGGACTTGCTTGATTGCATCTAACAAAGGTATGTTAACTTGCACTTTCCGAAATGTTTCAAGGATGTCCTTTTCGGCTTCTTCTTTCTTCATTTGCCTGAACCTACTAGGAAAAGGAACATTTGAAGGGAAAACATTAGTAGGAACTGAATTTAACACATTTTTACCTTTATTGGCCGAATTGGGCAGATTTGGGACCATAGGGACTTGCGGCAAGGGTGGAATCACCTTTGCCGTGGGCAACCTTGTTTCTTCCTCTTCCATTTGCAAAATTTCATCCTCGTTATGACCTGTTTTTGATGTAGGACCTGCCCCAACTTCCTTACCACTTCTTAGGGTGATTGATTTGGCTGATTCGAAACCTCCCTTCGGATTTGGAATGGTGGAACTAGGGAGTTGTCCGGGATCTCGAAACTTACCTACAAACTCGGCAATCTGCCCAATTTGTTTCTCAAGTTGATCCACCCTCTTATCTTGGTTTTGCATAGCCTTCGCTTGATCTTCCTGCCCATTAGACAACTTAGTTAGTATCTTAAGAAGTGCATCATTGTCAAGAGACGTACCTGAGGCACTTGGGCCGGATTGGGCTTGATTTTGGGGTGGGTCGTAGGTTTTGGGAAAGAACCCCGGTGGTTGTTGCCTAAAGCCTCCTTGGTTCTGGGGTTGCTGGGAATCCCTCCACTTGATATTTGGGTGGTCTCGCCATCCTGGATTATATGTGTTGGAGTATGGATTATGTCTTGACTGATTTTGGCTTTGAAACCCAATGGCATTCGCACTCTCCAATCCGCCATTCTCGATAAGTTGAGGACACGTGTCTGTAGGGTGTCCTTGCATGGAGCATACGCCACAAAAAGCTATGGTTTTGACTTTTGGACCTTCCACCACCTGAGAAATCAATGTAGTAAGGTTAGTCATTTGATTTTGAAGTTCGGTTATGGCACCTACCTCATTGACTTGGTGTTGCCGTGGGGGGTCTCTTTGTCCAACACCTTCGTATTGTTGTGCATTATGTGCTCGGTTGGCAATTAAAACTTTTGCAGCCCCCGGGGTTTTATCCACCAACGCACCTCCCGCCGAGGCATCAAGCATTTGGCGTTCCATGGGGAGGAGTCCTTCGTAGAAGTATTGAATGAGCAGCTCCTCCTTCATTTGATGCTGTGGACAAGAAGCAACAAGTGATTTAAAACATTCATAATAAGAAGGAAACGATTCACCTTGATTTTGTTGGATACCACTAATCCGTTTCCTCAAGAGAATGATTCTTGAAGTTGGAAAAAACTTCTCCAAGAAAGCTCTTTTCATACTATCCCAAGATGTAACCGTTCCGGGTGCTAATTCGAAAAGCCAATCCTTTGCTTTTTCCAAAAGTGAGAACGGAAAAGCTTTCATCATCAGAATGTTCCCGTCAACATTTATGGGTGTCATGCTCGAACAAACAACCTCGAACTCCTTGAGATGCTTGTTGGGATCTTCCATGGAAAGCCCATGGTATTTCGGAATGTGGTGCAACAAACTTGACTTCAACTCGAATTCATCGGTCTTGCCTTGGGCGGCCGCGGGGTATTGAATGCATAATGGTGCGGCATTGGCCAATCCAGAAGCGGAAAGCTCCTTGATTGTTCGGTTTTCTGCTGCCATGTCTTCTTCACCCACTGTTATCTTGGGTTCTTCTTCAGATTCAGAAACGGACTCGGAGCTTTCGCTTAATTCGCTAGGTTCTGAGTTCTTTCTCTTTTGTCTTAATTCTCGCTCGAAATCGGCGTTAAAGCTCGAGATATGTTCACGAATCGGATGAGAACTCCGAGTCATAAACTAGTACCTAAAACAAGAAACAAAACAAGATTAAAAATCTGAAATAAAATAAAAACAAAAGGAAATGAAACAATCCAAGAGATTAGCAAAATTGCTAATCCCCGGCAACGGCGCCAAAATTTGATGCGAGAATTATACGCACACAAATTAAACCCTCTTTTTGTCAATTGTAGTGAAGTGTATAAGTAGGGATCGTTCTGGATCGGGGATTAGGAGGGATTGTTAATCACTTGGATTTGACTTAAAAACGTAAAAACACAATATAAAACAATATTTAATGCTCAAAGAATGCAAAACTAAAAATAAGAAAGATTAAGACTAAAACTTAAACAAAATAAGGGGGGATTGGATTTGGACGAATTTACTAAAATAAATACTTGGACACAAAACAAATTGTGAATATGGATTTGACGGAAATGAATGGATGGGAAGCTAGCTAAGGGGTTCTTCTCCACATATGTTATACTTGCATACAAGATTGATTCTCAGTTGGTCTTTCGATAAATTATGATACTCAACACTCCGGATTAATTAGGTCCGCTTAAATTAACTGTCAAGTTTTCCTTAAGTTAATGAATTGGATGGGTTTGCGCAACGCAATTCACAACATTCTCCAAAAGTCCTTTACGTGAATAGCACAATAAAGATACAATCAAAGATCATTAAGCATTATGAAAACTATAAGTGTTGACGAGGCATTCGTTACTATGATGAGCATGAAACTCGTGCCAAGAATATGTTTAACACGATTGTTTATAAGCAACCTCCACTACTTGTGAATATAAGTTCATAACGATTAGGTGAAATTCACTTATATTCTAGCGTCATATTTATGCATGAAAATTAAGCGCGCATTCTTAATAAACATTCATAAATAAGCTATCAATCAAACGGTTAAACAAATTGAATCCACAACTTATGAAATTCCAACGAAAGTTAATCAATTCATATTGCAAATATAAACATAGTTTCGAATCACCCCCTACCTAAAGGGGGTTTAGTTCCTCATAACCTTGAAATCAAAGAAACACCTAAACATTCCAACAACTCAAAGCTTGAATTGTATGAACGTTTAAGCACTCTTCTCTTCCATACATACAAAACAAAGAGAATTAAAATGAAACTTTGAAATCAAAGAAACACCTAAACATTCCAACAACTCAAAACTTGAATTGTATGAACGTTTAGGCACTCTTCTCTTCCTCGTTGTTGTAGCACAAGGTTTAAGGGATGTTGTTGGTGTGTTGAATGGATTGGGGAATTTATGGAAATGGAAGAAATGGAGGAGAAATGGAAGGGAAACTCACGGCCAAAGGGGGAAGAATGGATGATTTTGAAGAGTGTTGTGTTGTGAATGAGATGAAGAATGCCTTGAATGATGAGAATGCAAGGGTATTTATAGGAGTAGTGGAGGGAACATATAGGGAGAGAATGGATGGGAGAGCATGTGAATGATAGCTAGGAGAATGATTAAAGGGGTGTGAATGGTTGGAAATGCATGTGGGTGAATTGGTGGTGCAATGATGAAAAGTGAATAAATAATGCATGTAGGTTTAGCTAGGTTGGCTTTGTTTGGGTGCATGTGAGTTAAAGAGGGAGAATGTGGTGAAATGATGAAGTAGGAAGGTGGAAATGCATGTGAGATGTTGGAAAGGAAATGGGAATATGAGTGCATGTGGGTGAATGATTTGTGGTGCAATGATGAAGAGTGAATAAAGAATGCATGTAGGGTTAGCTAGGAAAGTGGGAATGTGGTTGAATGATTAAAGGGACATGCATGTGGCTTGTTTGATTGCTTGGTGAGATGATGCATGCTTGTAGTTTAGGGTGTTGAATATGGATTTGCATGGCATTTGAATTGATTGTGGGCTTTGGAATTGGAAGGAAATGCATGGCAAAGGGCTTGGTTTAAGAGAGAATGGGCTAGGCCCTTTGTTTTATGTCCAAAGTGAATACAAGGCCTTCAAATTCGTCCAACATTTTGGCTCCAATCATATACCATCCATTCCAAGCCCAATTTTGCTCCAAAATGCTCCAAAATGCATCTTTTTTCTTCCTTAAGCCCTTAGAACCTGAAAACACACAAAAGAAGCATAAAGGACTAAAATAACTAGAGAAACATAACGTAAATGCACGAGAACAAGCCATTTAAGTCGCATGAATATGCTCCTATCAGTCTCCCCCGAAGGTCTGAGCTTACTCCTTTTATCTGTTTCTTTGTTCAATCTCTCCAATTCGTATTGAAGAGGGTTAGAGGATAGCTCAGCATACGCTAGGTAAGCAACCAGGGAATAGAGTCCAGGTAGACTCCAAGTACCGGTTGATTGCTTCTTTCACTTTGCCATGCAGGTAATATCAAGGACAAAGGAAAAGACAGGGAAATAGCATGATATGAGATACCTTTGCTTTCGCCCTTGATGATATGAAATACCTTTGCATTCGAAGAGGCAGCGAATGAATCAGCACATATATTTGTTGCGCTTGTCTCCACATACTTCGATCCACCGTTTCCTCTTGCCTCCTTTGTACTCCAGGCATTTGGTATCTTCTTTGGGGGATACATCCATGGTTGAAAGTGTGTTCTCAAGGGAAGGAGAAAACTGAGCATGTTTGAGAGGGTTGGTTGCATTTACATTCTCGGTCGAGAAGGAAAGTCATGCGCTTCTGGGTGTATGCCTTGCCATGAATGTTGATGTATATAGTAATTGTAATGGCAAGTGGCAATGCGGATGCGGAAATTACCTCCACGCGTCTTCTGAAAAGCCGGGAGTTTTTGACAAAGTGGCACGCGTCTTCTGAAAAGCCGGGAGCTTTTGACAAAGTTGCACTCGCTTTTTGGAAAGCCGGGAGCTTTCGGCTTTGTGACCCACGTTTGTCGGCTAAAGTGTGCAGCTGATTTCTCGCCTTCCACGCGTCTTCTGAAAAGCTGGGAGCTTTTGACAAAGTTACACACGCTTTCTGAAAAGCCGGGATTGCGTCTGACGAGCTGGCGATCTTTACGCCGGAAATTCCGGTTTTGAAGAGTGGTGTCTCTTCATTTCTGAATCAGTGAACGCCTCTCCTTTAATAGAGGTGATCGATCACCTCTATCATGCACACTTGAAAATTTCCCAGAAATCGTCTCCGGCCTGTCGAGATTTCACTCCATCCAATCCTTCTCTTTTAACTTCTTGAAAAATGGCTAGCTCATCTAACCCATCGAACATTTGCTTAGATTTGAGTCTAAGCAGTGATCCGGTCGCGCATCGTCAGGGTAAGGTATTGTGCCCGTCTTTCTTATCTTCTCATGGCCCTCTTACAGATGAGGACTCTGTGATGACAGATGCAACAACGGCTACGATAGTTGCTCGGAACCTCCTCACTCCCAAAGACAGTCAGTTGCTTTCAGGACGGTCCGATGAGTTGGCCGTTCAAGAGTCCTTGGCTCTTAGCGTTCAGTGTGCTGGCTCTGTGTCCAACATGGGCCAACGCCTTCTTGCTCGCTCTCGTCAGGTTGAATCCTTGATGGCGGAGGTGGAGAGTCTTAAGCAGGAGATCAAACAGCTTAAGTACGAGAACCGAAGTTTGCACGTGCTTGCCAACAATTATTCGACAGGCATGAAAAGGAAGCTTGATGAGCTTGATGACCGTCAAAGGCTTGCAGCTTTCTTCCAGATGCACCTCTTTCCTGGATCATCTAGCGTTCCACCAAGGATTGGGGCCTTGAATGATCTATCTTCGGTTCCTCCCGCTCCGATGCCTCTTGCTCCAATGCCTTCTGTTCCAATCCTTTCTGTTCCGAGAGTGTTGCCACGTAGTGGGGCCTCACGTACACAACCTTTGTGAAGGCTCCATCTTTCTGCCATTTTTTTTTTTTTTTTTTTTTATGAATCACTCGGAAATCAATGAACAAGCTTTATTTTATTCACTGTATTGGGTTGCCTCCCAAGTAGTGCTTTCTTTTACGTCTTGCAGCCGGACGAAGAACTTCTTTTCTCACTTAGGACCCACGACATGGAATTTATCTTTGAATAGGGGGTGATACTTGAGATGAACCGGTAATGGTTTAAATTCTAGAGTGGGTGCCTGGATCATTAACAACATCTTAGTATAAAACAAAATCGAAATTCGGGGAGGCGGCTTACCTGTGTGCTCCGACAAGAACTCAATGACAAACACCACTCCCTTGAAAGTTTCAGGGATATTGGACTTGGCCAGATTGCATGTGATGGTTATGACTTGTCCAATGTCGTCAAATTCAACTTCTTTGGGTTTTATGGTTTCAAATATGTCCTCTTTGACGAATTCCCCCGTCACATCTTGCTCTTGATTCTTTGGAAAGGATTCGAAGATGCCTTTCTCACCCTCTTCTTCCTTGGATTGCATGATCCTGCAAGGAATAGGGACATTCAGTGGAACGGGGTTAGAAATAATTAACTTTGGAACAACCTTACCTGAATTGGATGGCGTAGGAGCAATAGGTGCCTGCGGCAAAGGTGTTTCCACCCTTGCCATAGGTTGCGTGTGTTCCTCTTCCTCAATTAGCAGCTCCTCATCCACTTCTTGCTCTTGAATTTGTTTCATGAACTCCATAATCTGCCCAATGTGCTCCTCCAATTTACCCAACTTCTTGTCTTGATTTTCTTCGTCCTTGTTTTGAGTTTGGACTTCCTGCGTCAAAGTAGTAAGTAATTGAAAAATCGTATCATTATCACTTGAATTACTTACATTGCTTTGGGCAGGTTGTGGTGGCTGCATAGGTGTCGTATAGAACTCATCATATGGTTGCCAATATTCCCTTTGTTGAGCCTCCTCGACTTGGTTTTGTGAGCCCTGCACCAAACAAAGTAATTCATTAAGCTTTTGATTATAATCTATTGACGAACTTGAGTTTGGTTGGGCATATTGAATATGAGGTTGTGGTGGATGCATAGGTGTCGTATAGAACTCCTCATAAGGCCGCCAATATCCTTATTGTTGAATATGTTAAGGTTCCCACCATATAGAGTTTGAATGATCACTCCAATCCGAATTGTAAGTATTGGAAAACACGTCGTTCCTTGATTGATTATGATCAAATGTACCAACTCTTTGCGTTTGGTACTCTTCCATAAGCTGTGACAAAAGAGAAGCACTATCAAGTGCCATGTCTTGCTTCTAAAATCAACAAAATAAAACTAAAAATATATACACACAAACGAAAATAAAACAATCCAAGAGATTAGCAAAGTTGCTAATCCCCAGCAACGGCGCCAAAATTTGATGCGAAAATTATACGCACACAAATTAAACCCTCTTTTTGACAATTGTAGTATAAGTATAAGTAGGGATCGTTCTGGACCGGGGATTAGGAGGGATTGTTAACCACTTGGATTTGACTTCAAAAACGTAAAAACAAGTTTAAAACACTATACTAAACTCTAAGAATGCAAAACTTAAAAGTAAGAAAGATTAAGACTAAAACTTAAACAAAATAAAGGGGGATTGGATTTGGACGAATTTAAAGTAAAATGGAAACTTGGAAATAAAAACAAATTATAAAGATGAATGTGACGGAAATGAATGGATGGGATTGCTAGCTAAGGGGTTCATCTCCATACACGTTACACTTGCATACAAAACAAATCTAATTGCTTTTCAATAAACCATGAATTCTCAACACCCCGGGTTAATTAGGTCCGCTTAAATTAACCGTCAAGTTTTCCTTAAGTTAATGAATTGGATGATTGCATACGACAACCCAAAGCATTCCTCACAAGTTCCCTACATGAATTGCATAATAGAGATACAAGCAAGAATCATTAAGCATCATGAAAACTATAAGTGTTGACGAGGCATTCGTTACTATGATTGCATGAAACTTATGCCAAGAATTTGTTTAACGCGATTGTTTATAAGCAACCTCCACTACTTGTGAATATAAGTTCATAACTATTACGTGAAACTCACTTATATTCTAGCGTCATATTCATGCATGAAAATTAAGCGTCAACTCTCAATAAACATACATAAATACGTTATCAATCAAATAGTTAAACAAATTGAATTCACAACTTATGAAACGTAATTAGAAGTACTCAAATCATATTGCAAGCATAAACATATATTTCGAATCACCCCCTAGCTAAGGGGGGGTTTAATTCCTCATACGTACAAAACAAAGAGAATTGAAATTAAACATTGAAATCAAAGAAACGCCTAAACATTCCAACAAATTAAACTTGAATTGTATGAACGTTTAGGCCCTCTCATCTTCCTCTTTATTGTAGCATAAGGTCTAAGGATAGTTGGTTTGGGGGAATGGAAGTATGGAGTGGAGTGAGGAGTGATGGAAGTGGAAGAGGAGTGGTGTTTGGATTATAAGGGAAGGGGACTCACGGCTAGGAAGAAGAATGGATGTGTTTGAGGGGTGTTGTGTTGTGAATGAGATGATGCATGAATGAATGAATGCTAGGGTATTTATAGGAGTAGTGGAGGGAACATATGGCTGTTTGTTTAAGCATGCATCTGTTGGAATGTGGTGGAAAACAGCTAGGAAAGCTGGAAAGCACAAGGATCCCACGGCATTGACAGTTTTTGATGTTGGAATTGCATGTGTGTGTTGGAAATGGTGTGTGTATGCATGTGTTTGGGAAGCTTTCTTGCTCATTTTCTGGATGCATGATGAAGAGTTAATAAATAATGCATGTAGGTGGCTGCAATGATGAAGAGTTAGAGCTGGAAATGAAAGGGAAAGCTGGAAAGGGGAATGAATGTCACGGCAAAGGGTGAATGGTGCTGTTTTACATGTGAAGTGTGGAGATGTTTTGCACGGCAAAGGGTGGAATATGTGGCTGTATGTTTGAATGATTAAAGGGACATGTGGGGTGGCTAGAACAAAGGGAAAAGCACATGGAAATGCTGGAAATCTGATGGTAGTAATGCACGGCAAGGTGGAGTGGTTTAGGAAGAAAGGTGGATGAATGTGCATGTGGATTAGGTTGGAAAGAGGTGGAAATGGAATGTTATGCAATGATAATGTCTTGTGGTTGAATTGGTGGAGTAATTATGATGAGAGGCACAGCATAGTTGGATTTGTGGTGGGTTGATGAAAGAATAATTGCATGTGGCTGAATTGAATGAATGCAAGGTGAATGAATAATGAAATGGGAAAGCATGACCAAGGTGGAAATGCATGTGAAATGTTGGAAAGGAATTGGGAATGTGAGTAGGCCACGGCATGGAGTGTTTTCTTGATGGTTTTGGGGTTGTGATGCATGTGAATGCATGTGAATGATAGCTAGGGTGTGTGATGATGAGTGTATGTTGAGTAAAGAATGAATGGTGGCTGAATTGAAGGAGTGGGAAGCTGGAAAGTTGAAGTGCAATTCACGGCAAAGGGGGGAGAAATGATGGCAGGTTGTGAATGTGATTGATTTAGGGTGAATGTGCATGTGTTTTAGGTTGTGAAAGCATGTGGATTAGGTGGAAAGAGGTGGGTGTGCATGTGAGTTGAAATGCATATGTTTAAATGGTTGAAATGT
The DNA here is from genome assembly GCF_019419815.1 of Pyrus x bretschneideri. NCBI lineage: Eukaryota > Viridiplantae > Streptophyta > Magnoliopsida > Rosales > Rosaceae > Pyrus > Pyrus x bretschneideri. The sequence continues at coordinate 238,750 of NW_025999581.1, read as the reverse complement.
GTAGATGATTATGAGTATGATAAGTGATAAATGTATGGTTATGATAAGTGATAAGTGAATGATATGTTAAGTGATAAATGAATGATATGTGGTGAGTGATAAGTGAATGATATGTGGTGAGTGATAAGTGAATGGAAGTGATAAGTGATAAGTGAATGGAAGTGATAAGTGAATGGTTTGATCTTCAATTTCGTCCATCTACTTGGCTCCATGGATAAGCTATCCAATCCATGCACAAAAATGCTCCAAATAGCCTCAAAATGCACTTTCTTGCTCCCTAAGCCCTTAGAACCTGAAAACACACAAAAGAAGCATAAAGGACTAAAATAACTAGAGAAACATAACGTAAACGTACGAGAACAAGCCATTTAAGTCGCATGAATATGCTCCTATCATGGACCTCTAACTAATCCATCCATCATCTTGTTTTCAACAAATATTGTAGTAGAAATCCGCCGGAAAGATCAAGTTATTCACCTGCACTAAGAATCTTCCAATACTCCTTTTGGATAGGCATTAGATCTATCGGCCAATTGAATAATCATACCATCATTTTTCAATTCACCAAGGTTCATGGATGCATAAATAGAATATGGCATGATGTTAATTGAAGCTCCTAAGTCCAACATAGCATGTTCAAACTTAGTTTGGCCAATAATACAAGGAATTGTAAAGCTACCTGGATCTTTGCACTTTGGTGGTAACTTTCTTTGTAAAACAGCGGAAACGTTTTCACTTACCCTAACCACCTCTTTATTTGAAGCCTTCTTCCTTGTGGTGCAAAGTTCCTTCAAGAATTTGGCATATTTGGGCACTTGCTTGATGGCATCTAGGAGCGGGATATTGACTTGAACTTTCCTAAACGTCTCAAGAATGTCTTTCTCATGCTCCTCCTTCTTTGTTTGCAAAAATCTGTGAGGAAAAGGAACATTGGGTGGAACGGGGTTAGAATTAATCGAATTTGAATCCAACTTACCTCTAGTGGTCGAATTGGATGAATTGGATGCATTAGGGTCCCTAGGTGGTTGCGGAAAGGGTGTTTCTACCCTTACCATGGCCTTGCTTGACTCCTCCTCCTCCAATTGCAGCTTCCCCTCTTCATTAGGACCTGTTTTGGATGTTTTGGATGTATGCCAACTTCTTTTCTGATGTGAAAATTAACTTGACACACAAATTAAACCCTATTTGTGACAATTGTAGTAGATATGTAAGTAGAGATCGTTCAAGACCGGGGATTAACTAGGGATGCTAATCTATATAAATAAGACTCAAAAACACTAAACTAGACTCTATAGACTTAAAACTAACTTTAGACACTTAAAACAGCAACTGATACTCAAAAAGACTCAATTTTAGACTCAATAAGTGTTTTGGACGAAGATAGGACTTGACTTGACTCAAAAGACTCAAGGAAAACAAGTTTTGACTCAAATATGAAGACTAAATAAAATAGGGATTGTTTTTGACGAATTTTAAACTTAAAACAAAGACTTTATAGGAAACACTTTTAAAAAACGAATATAAGTAAAATAAATGGGTGAAAGCTAGTTAGAGGGTCCTTCTCCACACATGATATATGCATACGAACCAATTTCCAGTTATTATTCCTTTAGACTATGAATGACTACGCCCCAAATTAGTTGCGTCGCACAACTAATCCTCAAGTTTTCCTTACTTCATTGAATTGCATGAAAACGCATTACAACCAAATTATCTTTTTCAAGTTCTTTATATGAGACGCATAACAAAGATACATATCAAAAGTCATTAAGTTTTGTGAAAACTATAAGCATTGACAAGGCATTCATCACTATGAAACGCATGAGACTCATACCCAGGATTTACTTAACGCGATTGTGACTAGCAACCTCCACTACTTGTGAATATAAGTGAATAACTATTACGTGAAACCCCCTTATACTCTAGCATCAAATTCATGCATGCAAATTAAGTGTTAACCCCCAACCCACATACATAAACCAGTTTTAATAACTTAGATAAGCATATCACATTCATGCCTTAAGAAATAATAACCGGACGGAATCAATTCATATAAAACATATAATCATGGCTTCGAATTCACCTCCAACTAAAAGGAAGTTAGTTCCTCATGTTCGCAAAACAAAGATAATTAAATTTAAACATTGAACTAAGACTAAGGATAGAAAGAACCAAGAAAACGCTCCACACTCCAATGGCATGCACGGCACTCCCTTGGATGGTAGATTGCACAAGTCCTCCTCTCCTTCCTTCCTTGCTTGCGGCACTAGGGTGGTGTAGGGTGAATTGTGGTGTTCGATGGCTGAAAGTATGAATGAATGAATGAGTGAATGGATGGTTGGATGGTGCGGCATAAGGCTGTTTATATAGGTTGATTATGCTCAATTAGTGAAGGAAAAGGATTGCACAATCCCATTGAAAAGGGGTTAATTCAAGGCAGAAACCAAAGGGGGAATGGACTAGGTAGTGCATGGCTAGGTTTTACAGGATTCTAGAAGGGTAGGTGCGGCACCTTTGTAGGGATGAGATAAGGGTTCTAGAAAGAATGGTTTAGAACAGATTTTTGGTCCTAAAGGGATAAGGAGATATGATATAGGTGTAGAGGAAGGATTGTGACCCCTAAACCTACAAGGAATGGTGTTTATGCGGCAAACAATTGGATAAGGCTTCTAGAAACTGAAATAGGTGTTTAAATGTGTAATTAATCCCCTCTAATTAGCTAGATTTAAGTCCTAACCTGATTTGTATAGGATAGGATAGGATAATGTTAGAGTTAGGAAAGGATAAGGTTGATTGGGATAGGATAAGATAAGGTTGGATAAGGTTCCTTATTTCTTGCTATTTCCTTATCTTCTTTGCATTAGGACTTCATCCACCTGATTTGTAGCCTTTCCTAGTCCTTCTTGACTTCAATTTCGTCCATCCTTTTTGCTCCATGGTTAAGCTATCCAATCCATGCCCAAAAATGCTCCATTTAGCTCCAAAATGCCCTTTCTTGCTCCTTTTGCCATTAGGACCTAAAAACATACAAAAATAGCTTAAAGGACTAAAATAACTAGTAATTAACTCACTAAATGCAAGGAAACAACATAACTAAGTAGCATAAATATGCTCCTATCAAATTCCCCCACACTTAGCTTTTGCTAGTCCTCAAGCAAAACGAAATAAACAAAACAAACAAAACACAATCTAGACCTTCCAACATGTACCTCAGGGATTTCCAATGAACATGACACATTAAAGAACATCATTCCCACGGTTTTTGGCTTTCTTTACCCTTTAGCAAACACTTAACCATAGTTACCACTTACTAGTTCACATTTAATCAATTAAAACAATGTTTTGAATGTAGTAACATGCCTTAGAGAATTCCCTCAATTCCTCACTAGAATGCTCTCTATTTTCACACAGAATTTTTACTACACACCCTACACTAGGTATATGTGAGAATATTGATTTAAAAATGTAGACTAACACTCACATATGTCGTAACAAAGAAGGCAATTTCTGGAATTATTAATATGTATATGATCTCATGAATGGAATGCCACTACTTAGACGCGAGAACCAGGGATACCATATGCTCAAACCAAGTTTAAACTCCACATATTGAAACACATAACAATCAAGATTGAACTCTAAGGGTTGTAACGGGGCTAAGGTGTTGGCTAACAAAGAAAGGTAAGGATAAACAAAAGTTCTTAAAGCAATAGTAAGCAAAGTGATGAAATAAACACTTAGAATTCACTTTTGAATGCAAAAATCACTTTTTGAGCACCATGGGACGATTCACACAAAACTTAGGGCCATATTCAAACTTTTTGGACCCTTTCTTCAACATTCACACTTGTGAGTTCATTCTCACTTATTTTCAACTCCTTTTTCTTTCTTTTCTCTTCTTTTTCACGTTTTTTTTTTCTTTCGTGCCCCTCTCTTTCTTTGGCACACAAACATACTACTTCATAAATTCCTACGAAAGTCCCTTCCCCCACACTTGTTTTTCTACAATTTTTAGATCGAAAGGAATTCCCTCTAAGTCATGCTTTACTATCCTTTAAGAATAAGGGTTTGGATAGTCCTAATCTAGGCTAGGTAAGGATTATGTGGTTAACAAAGAAAATAGGCTAAATAAGGCTCAAAGGGGTTAAACCTACAATACATATGCAATGGGGTAAGGCTTTTTGGCTCTGGGTTTAAACTAACCAACTTGATCTTATTATTTCTTATGCTAATCAATTTTATGCTTTGAATGAAATGGGCATGAGTTCTAGTATTTGGAACTATAGTGATGAAAAGCATTCTAAGTAGCAACCAAGCAAAGAATGATGAGATCATGCAACGACTTTAGAAAACAAGAAATCAAGATTAATAACTCTCCAAACAATGTTTAGGCTCAAATCTCTCAGGGTTGTAGCGTTAGTTTTGAAGGAAGATTTGAGAAAAACAAGTTCATTTGAGCAACATCAACAACATGCAATTAACAATTAAAAGGCGGAATCATGTTTATATGCACTCAAAAACAAAACTTAACCCATGAACTTCAAAGCCTAGTAGATAGGTGAACCAAGACTCAACTCAAAACAAAGTGAGTTGAGAAATCAATACCTTTGTAGATTCCTCTTTGCATAAGCAAAGGCTAATCACCCAAAGAGAGGGCCTTCATTCCTTGCATCTTAGATCCATGGATTTGGATGGATGAAAAGGTTTCTCCAAGTTCCCAAAATTGAGAACATCTAAGTCTCCACACCAAGGCATATTGTAGAAGAAATGAGTGACCTTGAGGAAGTAAGATTGCTAGATGTTTTCCTCAAGGTGGCCGGCCATTTCTAGAGAGAAAGGAGAGTTTGTGTTTCTCCAATTTCCCCAAAAACAACCCTTTATGAATTTTGGCTATTAAGTCACACTTATACCTTAATTCATTTGAGTGGCAAACTTGTAAATAAGTCCAAAACCCACTCTATCTCTAAATGGCCGGCCTTAGGGTATTCATTGGGCTATTTGGGCCTTTGTGAATCATCATTCATTAAGTTGTCATACAACTTAAGTCAATGGACTTGACGTTCGAAGCCCATTGGGCCTTAAGGTCCAAAACTATCCCGAGGTCTTCAACGAACTTATTCGTTTGATTAATAATCATATTAATTAATCCTTGCCATAAATAATTAAACCATTTAATTATTCTTACTAATCTCCATTGAATCTTCAATCTCTACCTTACACGATGTACGATCCATTAGGTTCCTTTTAGCGAGGCAGTGGGCGATTCAAAATCTTTCAAATCGATTGTGAATTGAAACTTACTTTCAATTCTCCCGTTAGTGATAATACACTTTTAGGGCTTCCACAAACCATGGTTGATGCCTAGCAGCATGTCATGGTTACCCAAGCTAATCAGAAGAGGTGGAGAGCCTATTCAGTTTTAGGATTACAAATGCAATACGGTCTTTCTCTAATACAATACTCTTGACCACATTGTTTGGTTTGATAGTTTATTCATGTCTACTATCCAATGTGAGTCTTGTGCTTATATGATTACCTTGAATGTGATTTGGAACACATTCCTAAATCTCATTCATACTTTGGCCAAAGATTCTTAATCATATCATAGAGTATTCTCCCTCAAACAGTTTGAAGGTTAGAGATCCCTTGTTGCGCATTCACTTGCCTCCATGGCTAAGTGGCTTAACCTCAACAATGCCGTGGACACCCTCCTGATGGAGTGACTTTGACATAATCAAAGATTAAGGACCTAACCACAAGACAACTGTGATGCCTCAGGTCAAAAGACTAATTTGCATTATCCCAACCATGAGTTCTCATGTGACATGAATATGAGAACTCTTCATTGATCGTGTTCAGTGAACTCATTCTTTATTGAGCACCTACGTACTTGTCTTGATGTCACACACACCAATGACTCGAGACTAGTTGCTCTCCCTGAGAGAAGACATAGCACGTACTGATCTTAACGGACTGTCAATGCCCAATTGACAATCCTATGATCAGGAACGTTTAGGTTGTGTCAACGAAAGAATGGTCTCATGAATCTAACTTCTTTAGATCGCATTCTTCCAATCACATATTCCTCGGACTTATCGTTTAAGCATATAACATTTATATGAGACGGCTCAAACAATAATCTTTGCCCTTTACATTTAAACTACATTAGTTTGAAATGTCCGTAAAGTATCATCATATGATTGGTTTTAGGGCACATTTCCAACAATCTCCCACTTGCACTAGAGCCAATCAGCTTAGTCATCATTGATGATACCTCTTTTGTAATTCATTTCATAAATGGCTGAGTAGTAGGCCTAAACAATGGATATCTATATGTTATCCATAGAAGCAACCTTGAGAATAACGACGTCACCATTATACATGATTCTCAATCATGTGGTTCAGTCTCTCTTTTGAGTTCGGACCTTGATGAGACCTTGATTCCCTGGCTTGAGCTATCGCCCCATTAGTGTCATACACTTTCTGGTTGGAACCGAATGGAGAGTTCATGAATGAACTTTCCCATCCAAACAACAATGTTGTAAGCTTCTATATAGCAATATATTTTGCATACATGATGGAACACATTAAAGTCATTTACTTTTAACGTTTCCACCCAAATATCTCTTTAGTCATAATAAAGAGATATCTCATTATCACTTCATTCATAATGAAGAGATATTCTATGATGGATTAGATTCATAATCTAATACATTTACGCTTCCATTACGTTACTCTAATTCTTCCTCATTATTGAGGAATCCATCCTTAGTATTTCTTAAATACCTAAGGATTCACTTGACAGTTGCCATGGTTCTGATCCTGGGCTTGCACTGATATCATCTTGTACCGTTCTAGGTACAACTTATATCAATGTTTTCATACAATATGTAATACATAAATCACCTTTCTGCGTATGCATAAAGGATTCTATTTACGCATTATTTCTTTGGGAGTCAAAGGGTACATTCCCTTTGAGAAGAACAACTTCCTAGTCTCACTAGAATTGTCATTCTAATTGAAGTTTATCATCATATGAGAAACTTCCTAGCATCTCATTGTCTATTTTAGGGATTGATATAATCCAATTATATCTTGAAATCTATCATTATAGATTTCCATCCCATGTATATAGACTATGTCTCCCATATACATTCTATCATTATAGAATGTTTAAAGTCATAACTTTAACGATGAAGAATTCCTTTCATTTTCAAAATTAATATATATCATGTATATATATTCAAATTTAGGAATATGATCAACTCCCACTAATCTTTTGTAAACCTAGTAAACAAAAGATTCATTTACATCTTTATGAGAAATCAAACAATTGATCTTTTCTCGTAAGACGCTTATAGCTCCCACTAGCTTGCTAAGATCCATGATGGATGGATCTCTACAACTAACATGTCTTAGAAGTATATATCATATATATATATGGGTAATTAATAATGTCCAACGAACTAAATCTTATTTATGTTCATTCTTCTCCTAATGGAGAAATTCATTATCTTACGATGCTACTTTCCTTGATATTTTTCAAGGAAATTAATCTAAAGTGTTACTTTTTCCTTGGATCAAATCTAAGGAGGTAAATACTTCAGACGTCTTACTCATCTACTTACATTTCTTGAATTCTTTGAAACCTTTTGCAAAGTATTCGGACTTGTGTTTATTCAAAATAAACTATAGTCCAACCGAGAGTGATCTTCGGTGAATGTCATACAACATGAGTAGTATTATGTTGTGGACAAGTGCCACTAACATCTAAGTGAATTAACCTCAACAACTTTGTGATTCTTTCTTCTTTCCAAAAGAATAAAGATTCGAACATTTCGCCTCTATACAATTTTAACAAGAAGGTATTGGATCCGGATCTAACGATCCAAAGCATCCATCTATGACCAACTCGTAACTTATGTTTTAGAGGTATCACAACTCAGTTGGGATTAGTCACTACCTTGCCACCTTTTGGGTTTTAAGCATCATTATATTCTTAAACAGTTAACACTACCACATCATCTCTACTACAGAGACAATTAATTAGATTACCATAATCTAATCATTCATTAATAAAGAACAATCTTTTGTCAAACAAAACATTCATCCATCTCTACAACTGTGACGGAATTATGTTCCTTTAAAATTGGGACGTAAAGACAATCTTTGGTTTTTCCAATTTCTTTGGTAGTTCATATGAGGAAGTAAGTACAATCCGCTTTCGCAGAGATCTATATTCGATTCACGTTTGGAATGTGAAGTACTTTCTCTTCTCTCATTAATCTTCTACTTCTTATTAGCACACTTTTACAACAATTGTAAAACATAGTTACTAATACAGAATCATGCATTCAAGTAGAAGAACCAACTGTTATGAACTTTTCAAGAACATTTTACAACACCTTCAAAAGGTGTGTTCTTGACACTTGCAAGACATTTCTTGCAAATACCCCTTCCAATGTCCATCCTTTCATAAAGAAAGTTTGTTCCCTTGGAGTTATTTTGCCTTCTTCATTTGACTTCCCTTTTGACTACAATAGTCATGGTCCCTAAACTCCCACTATCTCTCTAGAAACTTATTTCAAATGTGTTATACACATCAAACGATTTGGAGAGCGTGCGGTTATTGTTCACTATATAGTTTACAATAAACTTAGTGAACCATTAGGATAGGGACACAAAGGTGAAGTCCTTGCCTAGTTTCCGTCTCGTTAAGTGGTTTAACACTTCAACACTCAATGATTCAAAATCATCATAAGTCCATATAAATGGACTATTTTTGTCAACCAACCATTATGTTCTAAACATAATAACAAACTTTCAAGAGTTGTTCAAGGCAACTCTCATTTCTTCATACAACAAATTGTAAGTGAAGAATCATGGCATATAAAGTGTCCATGCCCATGTGCTTACTTCTCAAGTTCCTTGTTCGTGTAACAAAGAGACAAGCACTAGAGTTTGCATTGTCCTCTTCATGGTAGACTTATCTAACATGTTCTTCCATTGATACATTATCAATAGGAAGATTGTGAGGATGAGACTACTTAGGTACTTTTACAATCCATTCAAGACAATCTATGGGATTGTGGTACCAAGTTCGGAAACTAAAGCGTTCGGTTTTTCTTTGTCAATTTTTGGATAGCGTTTGCAAATATATTGGTAAACAAATACATAACGAATATAAATTGATTGATTTTAAGCTATTTGATCCGGGTCTTTAAATCAAATAGCACCACCCACTATTTTTGGCAAATTCCATATCCCTCATCGGAATTCGAGAGTTTTGGAGGAAACTCTTAGTAGGGTATGGGAGGCTCACTATTACCAAGCCCACCTCACGATGATACGATATCGGCTAGCATTAATAATAATGAGAGAGTACGCTTACTCATTTGCATCTCTTGCAAGTACCCATCTTATTTGGCCTCTAGAGAATGTTGCCTCACAATGATATGATATTGGCGCCATTGCACTTAGTTAAGTTATTCCCACCATGCTTAGTTCATGAAGTGGTTCTGATAAGTTACATTTTGCATGCATTTATTTCTTCCTTATTTGGCGTCTTTGTGATGTTTTGGATTAAACTAGTTGCATTTTACATTATTTCGTGTTAGTGTGCAGTCAAGTGTGAATTTGGATCAATGGGAAGGAAAATGAAGTAAAAACATTCCTTTTGGTAGCTGAGCATTATTCCAAACGTGGAAAGGATTCTTGGGAATTAATTTGAAGTCCAAATGAGGAATCTAGGACTAATGTGGCTGCTGAAATTCAAGAGAAGATGTGATTAGGAAAGTGGTGCATTGGAGTCACATTGGGTGGTTCTAAACAAGGCAAAAACATGCAGACACCTTGTTCATTCCACATAACTTGTGCCGTGTATTCCCTTGCCTTGTCCATCTCCCTTTTGCACCAAAAACATCCACTCCCATTAATCAAACCATTCAGCCATATTTACACCATCAAACACAATCATGCCGTGCAAATCCCATGTGGTTCCAGCTCACTTATGCACTTCTAAACACCAAAACATGCATTCACATGCATGTTCACAACCTGGCCGTGCATCCCATTACCTTTCTCCACTTCATCTTTGCAGAAATCCACATGCATCTCAATTAAATAAACCACATGCTTGGACATTGCCCATGCCGTGCATCCATCATTCCAGAAATGCATTCATCCCATCATTCCATGCAATTCCAGCTCCCTCTTGCCCATGCCGTGCACTTTCATACCCTTTCCAGGGTGTCCATTTCAGCTTTGCAGCCAATACACATGCATGTTCAATTAAAATAGCCATATGCATGCATATTCCCCTGGTGCCGTGCATCTACCACCTCAGAAACCCATTCATTCCAGCTCATTTATACACTTCCATCTCACATGTGCAATTCCAGATCCAATCTTAATATTGGCAGCCACATTCCTTCCTATAAAACTAGGCACATTTCACACAATAACGGGTTCTTCATTCATTCCATTTATTCACACATAGCCGCTCCATTCCCACTCTATTCTCTGTCCATTCTCTGTCCATTTCTATCCATTTCTGTCCCATTGGTAGAAATCATCCAACCATAGCCGATCTACCTTCATTCACATCACACTTGGAGAACCAACACCGAAGGCACTCTTCAAGGAATTCAACATCGGTTTTGCTTCAAGGGTTTCTTCTTATTAATTCTATGTTCACTCATGTTTTATATTTTTATGTCAAACCTTTTGTAAACATGAAGTGTAACTAATCTCTCTCTAGGGATTCGATGTAGCCTTGCAAAGTTTGCCATGTAATCAAGTTAGAATGCTCAGTTTGTCCATCTATTTCTTGTTTCATTCTCTGATTTAATTGAGACGTTGTGAGTTGATTTTAATGTTTGATCACCATTTGAATTAACCACAGGTTGTTTAGCCAAGATTAGGGCACACATCATGCATATTCTTGGTAGATATGTGAATGGATGAAGGGAATACTTTGCAAACAACCTGCTAAGTGTTACCTTTGGTTTTATGAAAGTTTCTTGTGCATAACACCTTCTTAATTAGGAACCAAAGTTGCACATCACAACTAGGCTCATGATTAGGAACATGTGATCAAATCCACACATCATATGGTTGATCATATCTAAGTGAAACAAACTCAAGAAATAGGTAGATGACTGAGTATAAACTAACTTAACAAACATGGACTTGGTTTAGCAATGGTGAAACCGAATCCCTAGCTTCATCTCCATTGGTACTATCCCATTTTATTAGTTGTTGATTCATTTAATTGTGTTTACTTCATTTTCTAGTGTTTTCAAGTTACAACAACAAATCTGCCTAATTTGATTAGTTTTATTCATTTCATAGAGTTCTTGCAAAACAAGTGATTATATAGGATCAATTAGTCCCTGTGGATTCGACACCCTTACTTGTGCCATTATACTAAACATATTCTAAAATTAGGAAGGAAATAATTCATCAAAAATGGCGCCGTTGCCAGGGACTGATTTCAGTCCCTTGTAATTGCTTGTTTGCTATTTAAACTTTGTTCTTTTCATTGTAGGTAGATTCTTGATTTTCATTCAAACTTGTGTTATTTTGTTTCAGGTAGTATATGTCAAATAGACTTGTTGAGTTAGGCCAAAGAATTGAACGGTTAAAGGGCCACACTTTGGACAACTTTGTGCCATCAAGTTCCTCCATTACTTGTGCCATTATACTAAACATATTCTAGCATTAGGAAGGAAATAATTCATCAGCTTCAAGAATAGCCTCACAATGATATGATATTGGCCATCCTCGTTGCCTACACTCACCTCATCATATGCGTATAGACTCCTCTTGAGTGTAGGCATGCACTTTGTACTCCCCCATGATAGGGTGAAGCCGGTGTACAAGTCACAAACGATTGGAGCCTACCACGGTGGAAGGCCACGAAGATATATTCAAAGCATCTCTCGCTTATCAACTTAATATTGATTTGGTTGAGGGTTTTTAGGTCTCATCACATATAAACATACATTTTAATCCAAGTAAAACATTTTGGTCCTATTACAACTATTGGTCCATATGATTGATTTAGTAGTATATAATACTCCCACTATGCTTTTAAAACGGTTTTTAAAGCAAGACTATATGGTACTACTAACATAAGATTTGCATTCATTGATGGACTATATAGTTGCCTTAGGGCCTTAGGATGACTATGAACCTTTGATTCGATTCAACACGAGCCTAGTGTTGAATCTCGGTCTAGGAATGGTGATTGATTTTAGTTACGCGTTTAATCACATTAAGGCGTGTTGTCTTATTGGGCGTTGGACCCAACTACTCCAATTTCATGCATATCGAATAAAACAAGAAAGGAGTACTTCAAAGTAAATAAGAGCTTATGCTCTTTTACAACAATTGATCAAATCAAATTACTTTAAAGTAAAGAAGAGCTTATGCTCTTTTACAACAATTGATCATATCAAATTACAACCAAAATTTAATCTACACATTCCCATGGTTCAAACAAATTTGAAACGGCCTTTCACATAGCTCAATTATAGTAGGCTTAGGTTCATAATCACCCTTTCTTTAATTAATTAACGCTTTAACTAATTAAACTTGAATGCAACATTTTCATTTGGTTTTTGTATCCATAGAATTGATTTAGATGGAGCTAAATGAAATGAAAATCCAATTCTCATTTAAAGAGACAAAACAATTTTGTTCTCTACCTAATTTGGGCCAAAATGCTATGACCTCAACTTGTTTGGGCCATAGTGCAATTAACCTCAACTTTTGGGCTATTTTGCAAAAACTTAAACTTTTGGGCTCACTTTGTAAAAACACAAAAGTCCACTACTTCATGTAATTACAACTAGAACCCAAAAATTTCCACAAAAGCTAAAACTTCATTAAAGGAGCAAAACAATTTGTCCTTTTAGTGATTTTGGACCTTTACGTAAAAACATAAACTTTTGGGTCAAAGTACAAATACACAAAAGTATCAAAACTTTATGTAATTGCATAAAAGCCCCACAAGGACCCTAATTGAGTAGGGTGGCCGGCCATTTGAAACAAAGTATATAAAAAATTTCAAAGTTTTGTCAGTGGGGTGTGTGAAATGGAATAAATCATTACACACCTACCCACTAAAATTTCTTTAATTTTTCAAAACAAATATCTAAGATATTTAAACATAAGAAATATTTCAAAACAAAAACTTTATGAAATAAATCAAAACTTTGAATCAAAACACCAAACCTTTTGTTCTTGGCAAGAACATATCAAGAACAATGAAGAACATCCATGAAAACCCATAAGAGCTCCATGAACATTCTTCACCCAAAAACATACCAAAACCACTCAAACTTAAGGGAAATAACATACGACCATACTAGGGTACATAGGGGTTCCAAAAGTCACTTTAAAACACTTTTAACAAGTCAAACAAGAACCCAAAAATCCACCCTTTGGATTTGGCCGAATTTCCCCAAAAACATGGCACCAAATTTTAGCTCCAAAATTCATGCTCATATGAACTACATCTACAACATTTGAGATGGCAAATTTTCTAACAAAATTTACATTCAAAGAAGCAAGAATAAAGCTTGTAACAATTACAACATTCAAATCACAAACTATGAACTACAAAACCCAAAAGGATTCACCAACTACTAGACTTAGGCTCTTGATACCACTTGAAGGAAGATTTGAGAAAAACAAGTTCATTTGAGCAACATCAACAACATGCAATTAACAATTAAAAGGCGGAATCATGTTTATATGCACTCAAAAACAAAACTTAACCCATGAACTTCAAAGCCTAGTAGATAGGTGAACCAAGACTCAACTCAAAACAAAGTGAGTTGAGAAATCAATACCTTTGTAGATTCCTCTTTTAAAAATCGTCTCCAGTCTTTAACGAACTTATTCGTTTGATTAATTAACATATTAATTAATCCTTGCCATAAATAATTAAACCATTTAATTATTCTTACTCATCTCCGTTGAATCTTCAATCTCTACCTTACACGGTGTACGATCCATTAGGTTCCTTTTAGCGAGGCAGTGGGCGATTCAAACTCTTTCAAATCGATTGTGAATTGAAACTTACTTTCAATTCTCCTGTTAGTGATAATACACTTTTAGGGCTTCCACAAACCATGGTTGACACCTAGCAGCATGTCATGGTTACCCATGCTAATCAGAAGAGGTGGAGAACCTATTCAGTTTTAGGATTACAAATGCAATACGGTCTTTCTCTAATACAATACTCTTGACCACATTGTTTGGTTTGATAGTTTATTCATGTCTACTATCCAATGTGAGTCTTGTGCTTATATGATTACCTTGAATGTGATTGGGAACACATTCCTAAATCTCATTCATACTTTGGCCAAAGATTCTTAATCATATCATAGAGTATTCTCCCTCAAACAGTTTGAAGGTTAGAGATCCCTTGTTGCGCATTCACTTGCCTCCATGGCTAAGTGGCTTAACCCAAACGATGCCGTAGACACCCTCCTGATGGAGTGACTTTGACATAATCAAAGATTAAGGACCTAACCACAAGACAACTGTGATGCCTCAGGTCAAAAGACTAATTTGCATTATCCCAACCATGAGTTCTCATATGACATGAATATGAGAACTCTTCGTTGTTCGTGTTCAGTGAACTCATTCTCTATTGAGCACCTACGTACTTGTCTTGATGTCACACACACCAATGACTCGAGACTAGTCACTCTCCCTGAGAGAAGACATAGCACGTACTGATCTTAACGGACTGTCAATGCCCAATTGACAATCCTATGATCAGGAACGTTTAGGATGTGTCAACGAAAGAATGGTCTCGAATCTAACTTCTTTAGATCGCATTCTTCCAATCACATATTCCTTGGACTTATCGTTTAAGCATATAACATTTATATGAGACGGCTCAAACAATAATCTTTGCCCTTTACATTTAAACTACATTAGTTTGAAATGTCCGTAAAGTATCATTGATAGGAGCATATTTATACGACTTAGTTAGCTTGTTTTCTTGCATTTAATTAGCTAAACTATGTTAATTATAGTGTTTAAAGTTATTTTCGTGCAATTTCAGGTTTTAGTGTCAAAGTATGCAAAAAGAAGCAATTTGGAGCATTCTAGAGCATTTTTGGGCCAAGATTGGATAGTGCAAGCATGGTGGCATGAGGATGGACGAATTTGAAAGGCTTGAATTCAGTTAGGGAGTTGCAAGGGGGCCTAAAAACCTTATTTCTAGAAGGCTTTATCTATTCACACATGGTGCCTAATTTCTGCCTAATTTCTGTATTGGAAGAACAAGCCGTCCTAGCTTGTCACAAGCCGTCCTAGCTTGTCTCCAAGCCGTCCTACCTTGTCTCCTAGCCGTCCTACCTTGTCTCCTAGCCGTCCTACCTTGTCACAAGCCGTCCTACCTTGTCTCCTAGCCATCCTAGCTTGTCTCCTAGCCGTCCTACCTTGTCTCCTAGCCGTCCTAGCTTGTCACAAGCTCATATCTGATTACCCTAGGGTTTTAAGTGCTTATATATACTCATATTAACCCCTAGATCAGATCATCACCTCTCATACACATTCATTCACGCCAGAAATTCATTCCCTCTCTCTAACACAGCCATACTTCACCATTCTTCATATTTTCTGCCCAAAAACACTCCTTGCCTTCCCCTACATCCATCCCTACCCTAAACACATCATTCTACATCATCCATAACCCCCAAAACTCACCAAAACCCCTTGTGCCGCAACAACTAGAGGAGAAGAGGCTTAAACGTTCATACAATTCAAGATTGAGTTGTTGGAATTTTTAGGTGTACTTCGATTCTTGTTTTCAATGTTTACTTTGTTATTACTCTCTAAGTTTGTTGTAATCATGAGTGGCTAAACCCCCTTGGTTAGGGGGGAATTCGAAACCATGTACATGCTTGCAATATGATTTGATAAGATTCAGTTGTTATTTCATAAGTTGTGGATTCAATTCGTTCATCTATTTGATTGATAACTTATTTGTGTATGTTAATTGAGAGTGCACGCTTAGTTTTCATGCATGAATATGATGCTAGATTATGAGGGAGTTTCACCTAATAGTTACAATCTTATAATCACAAGTAGTGAAGGTCGCTTGAAAACGATCGCGTTGAATGAATTCTTAGCATAAGTTTCATGCAATTCATAGTAACGAATGCTTCGTCAATGCTTATGTTTTTCATAGAACTTAATGATTCTTGCTTGTATCTCTATTATGCAATTCATGTAGGGAACTTGTAGGGAATGTTTTGGGTTGTCATATGCAATCATCCAACTTAATAACTTGTGGAAAAATTGAGGGTTAATTAGTGCAATTCACGGTTAATTTGGGGCGTTGAGTATTTATAATTTATTGGAAGAACAACTAAAAATCGTTTTGTTTGCAAGTGTGACATGTGTGGAGAAGAACCTCCTAACTAGCCTTTTATCCATCCTTTTTATCCAAAAACATTCTACAATCTGTTTAGTTTAAAGTTTCTGTTTTATGTTAAATTTTCGTCCAAAACAAATCCCCCTTTAATTTGAAGTCTTAGATTAGTTAGAAAGTGTTTTGATTTGTGTTTCTAAGTATTTTGATTCAAGTTTTCATCCAATTTCGTCCAAACTAGTGTAGGTGCTCAAAACTGCCCAGAAAGTGGTTTTTAGGTAGTTTTGAGTCTTCTAGTTGCTGTTTTGGGTTTTAGGTTTGTTTAAGTGTTTTAACTTTTAGTTTTGCATTCTTTGAGTCGAGTTTAGTGTTTTAAACTTTGTTTTTGAGTTTTTAAGTCAGTTTCCAAGTGTTTAGCAATCCCTCCTAATCCCCGGTCTAGAACGATCCCTACTTACATCTTTACTACAATTTGACAAAAAGAGGGTTTAATTTGTGTGCTTATCTATTTCGCATCAAATTTTTGGCGCCGTTGCCAAGGATTAGCAATTTTCCTAATCCCTTGGATTGTTTTTGTTTCTTTTATTTCACTTTGTTTCTGACTTTGTTTATGTTTCTGACCTAATTTTGTTTCTTGTTTCTTAGGTACTAATGTATGACTAGAAGCTCTCAACCGATTCGTGCGAACATCTTGGATTTTGACGACGATTTTGAGAGGAAGTTGAGAAGAGCTAGAAACCAGCAAGAACACCATCCACCAAATTCCGAATCTGACCTTGAAGAAAACGTACAAGAAGAGAAAGAGGAAGCCACGACAGGGATATTTGAAGAAGTCCAAGGCATGGCGGTGGACAACCGTACACTCAAGGAGCTTTCCGCCTCAGGTTTGGATAATGCCGCACCCTTGTGCATTCAATACCCTACGGCTGCCCAAGGTAAGACGGATGAGTTTGAATTAAAGTCAAGTTTGCTTCATCATATTCCTAAATACCATGGCTTGTCCATGGAAGATCCTAACAAACATTTGAAAGAATTTGAAGTAGTTTGCTCTAGTATGACTCCCGTCACTGTTGACGGAAATATCTTGAAGATGAAGGCTTTTCCATTCTCTTTGATGGATAAAGCCAAAGATTGGTTATATGAGTTAGCTCCCGGCACTGTCACTTCTTGGGAGAGTATGAAGAGAGCGTACTTGGAGAAGTTCTTTCCAACTTCTCGCATCATCCTCCTACGCAAAAAGATAAGCGGAATCCAGCAAGAAGAAGGTGAGTCTTTTCCTACATATTATGAACGATTTAAATCACTTGTTGCTTCTTGTCCACAGCATCAGATGAAGGAGGAGTTGCTCTTGCAATATTTCTACGAGGGTCTCCTACCTCTAGAACGTCAAATGCTTGATGCTTCGGCGGGGGGAGCATTGGTGGACAAAACACCCATGGCTGCCAAGGTCTTGATTGCTAATAGAGCGTTGAACGCTCAACAGTACGAGGGTGTAGGCCAAAGAGGACCCCCACGGCACCAAGTACATGAGGTAAGTTCAACGTCCGATCTTCATTCACAATTGGCTAATCTTACTTCTATTGTTTCACAGATGGCCGAGTGATGCGAGAATTTATACGCACACAAATTAACCCTCTTGTTGTCAAATTGTAGTAAGGATGCAAGTAAGGATCGTTCTAGACCGGGGATTAGGAGGGCTTGCTAAAACCTCTAAATTGACTCAAAAACATAAAAACAAAGTTAAAAACGTTCACAAAGACTCAAAGGACTCAAAACAGGTTCAAAAGACTCAAAACTGCCTAAAAACACTAACTAGGCAGTTTCTGACCTTAAACACAAATTTGGACGAATTTAAGATTATAGGTTGATTCAAAACACTTTAAAACACAAATTAAGACACTTTAACACTAAACTAGACTCAAAGAATGCAAAACTAAACACTTAAAACACTAAAACAAACCAAAAGACTCAAACAGCACCCAAAACACTTAAAACTGCCTTAAAAACACTTTCTGGGCAGTTTTGAGCACTTTGGTGAATTTGGACGAATTTGTATAACAAATTGAATCAAAACACTTATAAACACAAACTAAAACACTTTCTAACTAATTTGGACATTAAAGTAAGGGGGGATTGAGTTTTGGACGAAATTAAACTAATTGCACAGATTCTAATTAAAACAGATTGTAAGTATGAATGTGATGGATTGCTAGCTAAGGGGTTCATCTCCACACATGTTACACTTGCATAATAAAAAGATTTCCAATTGCATTTCAATAAACCATGAATTCTCAACACCCCAAGTTAACCGTGATGCACTAATTAACCTTCAAATCTTCCTAACGTTATTGAATTTGATGATTGCATACGACAACCCAAAACATTCCCCACAAGTCCCCTACATGATTGCATAATAGAGATACAAGCAAGAATCATTATGCTCTATGAAAATTATAAGTGTTGACGAGGCATTCGTTACTATGATTGCATGAAACTTATGCCAAGAATTCGGTTAACGCGATTGTTTATAAGCAACCTCCACTACTTGTAAATATAAGTTCGTAACTATTAGGTGAAACTCACTTATATTCTAGCGTCATATTCATGCATGAAAATTAAGCGTGTACTCTCAATAAACATACATAAATAAGTTATCAATCAAACAGTTAAACAAATTGAATCCACAACTTATGAAACGCAATTAGAAGTAATCAAATCAAAATGCAAGCATAAACATATATTTCGAATCCCCCCCTAGCCAAGGGGGGGTTTAGTTCCTCATACGTACAAAACAAAGAGAATTGAAATTAAACATTGGAATCGAGGAAAAGAAACACCTAAACATTCCAACAACTCAAACTTGAATTGTATGAACGTTTAGGCACTCTTCTCCTCCTCTTCGTTGTAGCACAAGGTCTAAGGATAGGTTTGGAGGGATGGGGAGTTATGGATGGTGTAGAATGATGTGTTTAGGATAGGGATGGATGTAGGGTACCTCAAGGCTTCTTTTTGGGCAGAAAATATGAAGAATGGTGAAGTATGGATGTGTTATAGAGAGGGGATGAATTTCTAGTGTGAATGGTGAATGAATTGTGTATGAATGGGAATGAATGAATTGTGGCTGCAATGGATGCTTATTTATAGGTGAAAAGGAGGGAATATGACAGCTAGGAACTTGGTGGAAATCTGGAATGGTGATGGGAGATGCATGTGGCTGATTTATGCATGTGATTAAAGGGTAATGACAGCTAGGTTATGATGATGAATGCATGTGCTAAGTTGGTCGAATGATTATGGGTGCATGTGGCTGATTTATGGTGCAATGTTGAAAGGCAAAGTGCATGTGGCTGATTTGTGGTGCAATGATGAAAGGCAAAGTGCATGTGGCTGATTTGTGAAGGGAATGCATGTGGAATGAATGTGTGAATGATGGCAGATTGTGTATGTGAATGATTAGGGTGAATGTGCATGTGCTTTGACAGCTAGGTTGAATAAATTAAAGGGAGTGCATGTGGCTAGGCGGGAATGATTGGATTGCAATCTGAAATAGGATGTGTTGGTGTGAATTTCTGGTACAAAGGGCTTCCTTTGGTCTTCAATTTCGTCCATCTACTTGGCTTCAAGTATATGCAATCCATTTAACGCCCCAAACTACTCCAAAATGCACCAAAATGCACCCTTTTGCATACTTTGCCCTTAGAACCTGAAAACACACAAAAGAAGCATAAAGGACTAAAATAACTAAAGAAACATAACGTAAATGTACGAGAACAAGCCATTTAAGTCGCATGAATATGCTCCTATCAAATACCCCCACACTTATCTTTTGCTAGTCCTCGAGCAAAACAGAAAGAAAAACAAAACAAAACGAAACGAACCAAAACAAGTAAAACACAACCTAAACCTTCCAACAATCGTCTTAGGGATTTCCAAAGCACATGACATGTTAAAAATCATCATTCCCACAGATTTTAGTCATCTTCACACTTAATTACATTCTTAATCACAGTCACCACATACTATTTCACAATTAAGCATTTAAAACCATGTTTTGAATGTAGTAACATGCCTTAGAGAATTTGCTCAATTCCTCACAAGATATGCACTCAATTTTTACTCAGATTTTCTGACTACACACCCTACACTAAGTATATGTGAGAAGATAGATGTAAACATGAAACCGAACACTCACATATATGTATCACAAAGAACGCAATTTCTGGAGTTAATAAGCATGTTTAGATATGATCTCATGAATGGAATGCTACTACTTAGACGCGAGAACCAGTGACACCATATGCTCATACCAAGTTCAAACTCCACAAATTGAAACACATAACACTCAAGATTGAAGTCACGGGTTGTAATGGGGTTCGGGGCGTGTGGATAACAAAGAAGGGATATGGAAAACAAAGGTTCTTAAAGAAATAGTGAGCAAAGCACTTGAATCAACTTAGAATTCACTTTTGAATGAAAACTCAACTTTTGAACAAAAAGGGAGAATTTAGACAATTTACGGCCAGAATTGGTGTTTTGGACCCTTTCTTCAATCACTCATTCTTTCATTTTTTCAAGTTTTTTTTTTTTTTTTTTTCTCTTTCTTTCTTTCTTTTCTTTTTTTTTTTTTTTTTCTTTTCTTTTGAATCTCAAAACATACATAAACACTTAAACATTCTCTCCCCCACACTCATTTTCTTTCATAATGTAACTCATAAGGAATTCAATTAAGTCATGCTCACTATCTTTTAAGAACAAGGGTGGGGATTGTCCTAAACTAGGCTAGGTGACGAAAATGTGGGTAAACAAAGAATAAAGGCTAAACAAGGCTCAACGGGGTTAAAACTTACAACATATACGAAATATGGGAAGTAAGGCTATTTGGCTATGGTGGTGGTCACTACACAACTTCTTCTTGAATATGTGTTATGCAAATCAATAACATGCTTTGAATTAAATGGGCATGAGTTCTAGCATTTGGAACTATATGATGAAACGCCTTCTAAGTAGTAACCAAGCAAAGAATAATGAGATCATGCAACGACTTTAGAAAACAAGAAATCACAGATTATACTCTCCAAAGAACGTTATAGACTCAAGTCTCTCAGGGTTGTAGCGTTTGTTTGAGTTCCTTCCTTCAGGCATGTTACAAAAACGAATTTTTCTTTTATGATTGCATGTGAAGTCATACATTATAACCATAACCAAGCATATACCAAGAGTAAATCAAACTTTTCTCTATGTTTATAACTCTTTTTAACAATCATGCACTTACAAACCAAATCCTTATCATTGTGTTGGAAGGTACCCTAAGACACAAACACACACACAAAAACAACTTTAAAACAACTCTTTTTGGGTTTTTCAAAACAATTTTTCAAATTTTTATGGGATTTTCGAATTTTTAAGTCAAAACACACTAAAACAGTTTAAAAACATTTTAAAACAGCAAGGAACAACACTAGAAGTTATGGGGGATAGAATCCCGCGAATTTGGATCAAATATACTTAGTTACCCCCCCCCACACTTAAATCAAACATTGTCCTCAATGTTTTAAGCTTAAAACACACCAAACAAAAGTAAACACATAAACAGCAACTAAACATACTAAACATGGCAGAATGTATCTAACAAAGAGAAGAGTTTAGGAATGCAAATCTGGTTATGGAGTGTAAATTCCATCTTCTCCTTGGTGATTGCGGTGAGGCTTCATCTTGAGTTTTTCCACAGGCTACTCTTGAACTGAGCGGGATATTCTTTTGGTTTCCTCCGATCGTTGATTTTCCTTTGTGCTACTCTTGAACTGGGCAGCAGGATTCTTTTGGTCTCCCCCGAAGGTCTGAGCTTACTCCTCTTATCTGTTTCTTTGTTCAATTTCTCCAATTCGTATTGAAGAGGGTTAGAGGATAGCTCAGCATATGTTTGTCTCCTCATGCTTCAATGTATCTTTTTCCTTTGCCTTACTTGCTCCCCTTTGCAGAAGTGGTCCCTTCTCTGGAAGTGTATCAACCGTTGAAGATGACTACTCGAGAGCAAAGCTAGGTAAGCAACCAGGGAATAGAGTCCAGATAGACTCCAAGTGCCGGCTGATTGCTTCTTTCACTTTGCCATGCAAGTAATATCAAGGACAAAGGAAAAGACAGGGAAAGAGCATGATATGAGATACCTTTGCTTTCGCCCTTGATGATATGAGATACCTTTGCTTTCGAAGAGGCAGCGAATGAATCCACATGCTTCGATCCACCGTTTCCTCTTGCCTCCTTTGTACTCCAAGCATTTGGTATCTTCTTTGGGGGATATATCCATGGTTGAAAGTGTGTTCTCAAGAGAAGGAGAAAACTGAGCATGTTTGAGAGGGTTGGTTGCAGCTTACATTTTCGGCCGAGAAGGAAAGTTATGCGTTTGTGGGTGTATGCCTTGCCATGAATGTTGATGTATATAGGAATTGTAATGGCAAATGGCAGTGCGGATGGGGCAATGTCTTCCACGCGTTTTCTGAAAAGCCGGGAGCTTTTGACAAAGTGGCACGCGTCTTCTGAAAAGCCGGGAGCTTTTGACAAAGTTGCACTCGCTTTCTGGAAAGCCGGGAGCTTTCGGCTTTGTCACCCACGTTTGTCGGCTAAAGTGTGCAGCTGATTTCTCGCCTTCCACGCATCTTCTGAAAAGCCGGGAGCTTTTGACAAAGTGGCACACACTTTTCTGAAAAGCCGGGATTACGTCTGACGAGCTGGCGATCTTTACGCCGGAAATTCCAGTTTTGAAGAGTGGTGTCTCTTCATTTCTAAATCGGTGAACGCCTCTCTTTTAATAGAGGTGATCGATCACCTCTAGCATGCACACTTGAAAATTGCCTAGAAATCGTCTCTGGCCCGTCGAGATTTCACTCCATCCAATCCTTCTCTTTTAACTTCTTGAAAAATGGCTAGCTCATCTAACCCATCGAACATTTGCTTAGATTTGAGTCTAAGCAGTGATCCGGTCGCGCATCGTCAGGGTAAGGTATGGTGCCCGTCTTTCTTATCTTCTCATGGCCCTCTTACAGATGAGGACTCTGTGATGACAGATGCAACAACGGCTACGATAGTAGCTCGAAACCTCCTCACTCCCAAAGACAGTCAGCTGCTTTCAGGACGGTCCGATGAGTTGGCCGTTCAAGAGTCCCTGGCTCTCAGTGTTCAGTGCGCTGGCTCTGTGTCCAACATGGGCCAACGCCTTCTTGCTCGCTCCCGTCAGGTTGAATCCTTGATGGCAGAGGTGGAGAGTCTTAAGCAGGAGATCAAACAGCTTAAGTACGAGAACCGAAGTTTGCACGTGCTTGCCAACAATTATTCGACAGGCATGAAGAGGAAGCTTGATGAGCTTGATGACCGTCAAAGACTTGCGGCTTTCTTCCAGAGGCACCTTTTTCCTGGATCATCTAGCGTTCCACCAAGGATTGGGGCCTTGAATGATCTATCTTTGGTTCCTCCCGCTCCTATGCCTCCCGCTTCTATGCATCTCGCTCCGATGCCTTCTGCTTCGATGACTCCTGCTCCGATGCCTTCCGCTCCGATGCCTTCTGTTCCGAGAGTGTTGCCACGTAGTGGGGCCTCACGTACACAACCTTTGTGAAGGCTCCATCTTTCTGCCATGTTTAGATACAATTGTAATTTCTCGAAAATTAATGAACAAGCTTTGTTTTATTCACTGTATTGGGTTGCCTCCCAAGTAGCGCTTTCTTTTACGTCTTGCAGCCGGACGAGACCTTCTTAGGCTCAATTGGAACCCACGGCATGGAATTTATCTTTGAATGGGGGGTGATACTTGAGATGATCCGGTAATGGTTCAAATTCTAAAGTAGGTGCCTGAATCATTAACAACTTATCAGTTATAAACAAAATTGAAATTCGGGGAGGCGACTTACCTGTGTGCTCCGACAAGAACTCAATGACAAACACCACTCCCTTGAAAGTTTCAGGGATAATTGACTTGGCCAGATTGCATGTGATGGTTATGACTTGTCCAATGTACAGATTCTAATTGAATCAAAACACTTATAAACACAAACTAAAACACTTTCTAACTAATTTGGACATTAAAATAAGGGGGGATTGAGTTTTGGACGAAATTAAACTAATTGCACAGATTCTAATTAAAACAGATTGTAAGTATAAATGTGATGGATTACTAGCTAAGGGGTTCATCTCCACACATGTTACACTTGCATAATAAAAAGATTTCCAATTGCATTTCAATAAACCATGAATTCTCAACACCCCAAGTTAACCGTGATGCACTAATTAACCTTCAAATCTTCCTAACGTTATTGAATTGGATGATTGCATACGACAACCCAAAACATTCCCCACAAGTCCCCTACATGATTGCATAATAGAGATACAAGCAAGAATCATTATGCTCTATGAAAATTATAAGTGTTGACGAGGCATTCGTTACTATGATTGCATGAAACTTATGCCAAGAATTCGGTTAACGCGATTGTTTATAAGCAACCTCCACTACTTGTAAATATAAGTTCGTAACTATTAGGTGAAACTCACTTATATTCTAGCGTCATATTCATGCATGAAAATTAAGTGTGTACTCTCAATAAACATACATAAATAAGTTATCAATCAAACAGTTAAACAAATTGAATCCACAACTTATGAAACGCAATTAGAAGTAATCAAATCAAAATGCAAGCATAAACATATATTTCGAATCCCCCCTAGCCAAGGGGGGGTTTAGTTCCTCATACGTACAAAACAAAGAGAATTGAAATTAAACATTGGAATCGAGGAAAAGAAACACCTAAACATTCCAACAACTCAAACTTGAATTGTATGAACGTTTAGGCACTCTTCTCCTCCTCTTCGTTGTAGCACAAGGTCTAAGGATAGGTTTGGAGGGATGGGGAGTTATGGATGGTGTAGAATGATGTGTTTAGGATAGGGATGGATGTAGGGTACCTCAAGGCTTCTTTTTGGGCAGAAAATATGAAGAATGGTGAAGTATGGATGTGTTATAGAGAGGGGATGAATTTCTGGCGTGAATGGTGAATGAATTGTGTATGAATGGGAATGAATGAATTGTGGCTGCAATGGATGCTTATTTATAGGTGAAAAGGAGGGAATATGACAGCTAGGAACTTGGTGGAAATCTGGAATGGTGATGGGAGATGCATGTGGCTGATTTATGCATGTGATTAAAGGGTAATGACAGCTAGGTTATGATGATGAATGCATGTGCTAAGTTGGTTGAATGATTATGGGTGCATGTGGCTGATTTATGGTGCAATGATGAAAGACAAAGTGCATGTGGCTGATTTGTGGTGCAATGATGAAAGGCAAAGTGCATGTGGCTGATTTGTGAAGGGAATGCATGTGGAATGAATGTGTGAATGATGGCAGATTGTGTATGTGAAGGATTAGGGTGAATGTGCATGTGCTTTGACAGCTAGGTTGAATAAATTAAAGGGAGTGCATGTGGCTTGGCTGGAATGATTGGAATGCAATCTGAAATAGGATGTGTTGGTGTGAATTTCTGGTACAAAGGGCCTCCTTTGGTCTTCAATTTCGTCCATCTACTTGGCTTCAAGTATATGCAATCCATTTAACGCCCCAAACTACTCCAAAATGCACCCTTTTGCATACTTTGCCCTTAGAACCTGAAAACACACAAAAGAAGCATAAAGGACTAAAATAACTAAAGAAACATAACGTAAATGTACGAGAACAAGCCATTTAAGTCGCGTGAATATGCTCCTATCACCGAGGGAATGAAGATGCAAGGACCTGTGGTATGTGGCGTATGTTCTATCCAAGGACATGCCTCCGAAAAGTGTCCTCAACTCATTGAGAATGGCGGATGGGAGAGTGTGAATGCCATTGGGTTTCAAAGCCAAAATCAGTCAAGACATGATCCATACTCCAACACGTATAATCCGGGGTGGCAAGACCACCCAAATTTCAAGTAGAGGGATTCCCAGCAACCTCAGAACCAAGGAGGTTTTAGGCAACAACCCCCGGGGTTCTTTCCCAAAACCTACGGCCCACCCCAAAATCAAACCCAATCCGGCCCAAGTGCCTCAGGTACGTCTCTTGACAATGATGCACTTCTTAAGATACTAACTAAGTTGTCTAATGGGCAGGAAGATCAAGCGAAGGCTATGCAAAACCAAGATAAAAGGGTGGATCAACTTGAGAAACAAATTGGGCAGATTGCCAAGTTTGTAGGTAAGTTTCGAGATCCCGGACAACTCCCTAGTTCCACCATTCCAAATCCGAAAGGAGGTTTCGAATCAGCCAAAGCAATCACCCTAAGAAGTGGTAAGGAAGTTGGGGCAGGTCCTACATCAAAAACAGGTCATAACGAGGATGAAATTTTGCAAATGGAAGAGGAGGAAACAAGGTTGCCCATGGCAAAGGTGATTCCACCTTTGCCGCAAGTCCCTATGGTCCCAAATCTGCCCAATTTGTCCCACAAAGGTAAGAATGTGTCAAATTCGGTTCATACTAATGTTTTCCCTTCAAATGTGCATTTTCCTAGTAGGTTCATGCAAACGAAGAAAGAAGAGGCAGAAAAGGATATCCTTGAAACCTTTAGGAAAGTTCAAGTTAACATACCTTTGTTAGATGCAATCAAGCAAGTTCCGAGGTATGCTAAGTTCTTGAAGGAGTTGTGTACCACTAGGAAGAGGATGTCGACTAAGGAAGTGGTAAAGGTAGGTGAGAATGTGTCCGCCATCTTGCAACGCAAACTACCTCCCAAATGCAAGGATCCAGGTAGCTTTACCATTCCTTGTGTCATTGGGAATATTAAATTTGAATCTGCCATGCTTGATTTAGGTGCTTCTATAAATGTTATGCCATATTCCATTTATGCATCTATGAACTTAGGAGCATTGAAAAATGATGGGGTAATAATACAATTGGCCGGTAGATCTAACGCCTATCCAAAGGGAGTTTTGGAAGATGTTCTTGTGCAGGTTAATCATTTGGTCTTCCCGGCGGATTTCTATGTCCTCGAAATGGATGAATCGGACCATGCTCCTTCGCTGCCCATTCTCTTGGAAGGCCATTCATGAAGACGGCCCGGACGAAGATTGACGTGTATAGTGGAACTTTGTCCATGGAATTCGATGGGGAAGTTGTTAATTTTAATCTTTCTGATTCCATTAAATACCCTAGTGAGGACCATTCATGCTTTTCTATTGATATAATTGACTCTTTGGCGCAGGGATATCTCGGCGATTTGAATGACGATGCGCTTGAAAAAGTCATTACACGAGGCATGAAACTCAAAACAAAGGGGGCAGATTGCATGCATGCCCACGGCATACAAGAGTCATCCCATGCCGTGCCCCCTAGTGAGGAATTACTTGAAGTTGTGGCTGCCCTTGAGTCCTCACCTAAGCTTGATGGTAAGTATACTAACCGTGAGTCCATTCCCATTTCGACTAACAAATTGCTTCCATCTATAATTCAGGCACCTATCCTTGAACTCAAGCCTTTGCCAAGCCATTTGAAGTACATTTTCTTGGGGGAAAATGAAACACTACCTGCCATTATTTCCTCCTCCCTCACGGCACAAGAGGAGGAGAAGTTGCTTCGAGTTTTGAAGGAATTCAAATCTGCCCTAGGTTGGACATTGGCCGATATCAAAGGTATAAGCCCTACGACTTGTATGCATCACATATTTCTTGAGGAGAGGGCTAAACCAACTAGAGAGGCTCAACGCCATCTTAACCCTCCGATGATGGAAGTAGTGAAAAAGGAGATAATCAAACTTCTAGATTGTGGGGTGATTTATCCCATCTCCGATAGTCGTTGGGTTTCACCTATCCAATGTGTGCCTAAGAAATCCGGAGTGACAGTTGTGGAAAATGCCGAGAATGAGCTTGTACCCATGAGGATTCAAACCGGTTGGCGTGTGTGCATTGATTATAGGAAGATAAACGCCACCACAAGGAAGGATCACTTCCCTTTGCCGTTCCTAGACCAAATGTTGGAAAGGTTAGCCGGTCATTCCTTTTATTGTTTTCTTGATGGATATTCATGTTATAACCAAATTGTCATTGCCTCGGATGATCAAGAAAAGACACTTTTACTTGTCCCTTTGGAACGTTTGCATACCGACGCATGCCATTTGGCTTGTGCAATGCTCCTGCCACGTTTCAAAGGTGTATGGTAAGCATATTTTCGGATTATGTTGAAAAGATTATTGAGATATTCATGGATGATTTTAGTGTGTTTGGTGATTCATTTGACAAATGCTTGGATAATCTCACTTTAATCTTGAAACGTTGTGTTGAAACAAACCTTGTGTTGAATTGGGAAAAATGTCACTTTATGGTTAAACAAGGTATTGTTTTGGGTCATATAATCTCTGAAAAAGGAATTGAAGTTGATAAGTCTAAAGTAGATCTTGTACGTTACTTACCCTCTCCGACTTCCGTTAGAGAGGTTCGTTCGTTTCTTGGCCATGCAGGATTTTATCGTAGGTTTATCAAAGATTTCTCGAAGATAGCACAACCTCTTTGCCGACTCCTACAAAAAGAAGTGGCGTTCGAATTCACCAAGGAGTGCACGGAATCATTCAAACAACTCAAGGAATTGTTGACCACGGCACCCATCATTGTTCCACCGGATTCGAGTCTACCTTTCGAGCTCATGTGTGATGCGTCCGACTATGCTTTAGGAGCTGTTTTAGGACAAAGAAAGGACAAGAGGCCGCATGTCATTTACTACGCCTCCCGGACGTTGAACGATGCACAATTGAACTACTCCACTACGGAAAAAGAACTCCTTGCCGTTGTCTTTGCTTTAGATAAATTTCGATCATATCTAATTGGAACTAAAGTAATTGTTTTCACTGATCATGCAGCTCTGAAGTACTTGCTCACCAAAAAGGAGGCCAAGCCACGACTAATTCGATGGATATTGCTACTTCACGAGTTCGACATAGAAATTCGGGACAAGAAGGGAAGTGAAAACGTGGTGGCTGACCACCTAAGCCGAATGGTGCATAATGAGGAGTCTTTGCCGATTTTGGAGACATTCCCCGATGAACAATTGCTGTCCATTAAGATTAGTGCACCTTGGTATGCCGATATTGTTAATTTTTTGGTGTCAAAACGTATTCCAAGTGAGTTCACTAGGCACCAACGTGATAAACTTAGGCATGATGCACGGTTTTATGTGTGGGATGATCCGTACTTATGGAAATTTTGCCCCGATCAGATTATACGTCGTTGTGTGCACGATTCTGAATGTCATTCAATTTTGAGTTTTTGTCACACATATGCATGTGGAGGGCATTTTGGCACACAACGCACAGCCCTTAAGGTGTTACAATGTGGATTTTATTGGCCTAGTATTTTTAAAGATGCTAAAACTTTTTGCTTAACATGTGATAAATGCCAACGAATGGGTGGTATTAGTGCAAAGGACCAAATGCCGCAGGTTTCTATCCTAAATGTTGAAATTTTTTATGTTTGGGGTATTGATTTTATGGGTCCTTTTCCTTCTTCGTATGGTTTTACATATATTTTGCTTGCGGTTGATTATGTGTCGAAGTGGGTGGAAGCAAAGGCCACCCGGATTAATGATTCTAAAGTGGTTGCAGATTTTATTAGAACTAACATTTTTGCAAGATTCGGAATGCCACGAGTGATCATTAGTGACGGAGGGTCACACTTTTGCAATCGGACCATTGAAGCGTTATTGAGGAAATACAGTGTCACCCATAAGGTTTCTACACCTTACCATCCTCAAATGAATGGCCAAGCCGAGGTTTCCAACCGAGAGATCAAGCAAATCCTAGAGAAGACCGTTGGGCCAACAAGGAAGGATTGGAGCTTACGGTTAGATGAGGCACTTTGGGCGTATCGTACGGCGTACAAAACCCCCATTGGGATGTCCCCCTTCCGACTTGTCTATGGCAAGGCGTGCCATCTTCCTGTTGAATTGGAGCACAAAGCACTTTGGGCCATCAAGAAGTTTAACATGAACCTCGAGGAAGTAGGAAGTCAAAGGAGATTGCAATTGAATGAGCTTGATGAGATACGGCATGAGGCGTACGATAATGCAAGCATTTACAAGCAAAAGACCAAAGCTTTCCATGACAACATGATCCGTGGGAAATCATTCTCAATTGGGCAGAAAGTGCTATTGTTCAATTCCCGTTTACGTTTGTTTCCCGGTAAGTTACGTTCTAAGTGGATTGGACCGTTTGTTATTACTAACGTATCTTCTTATGGTGCCATCCAGATTCAAAGTCTCAAAATAGGTCATGAATTCCAAGTGAACGGACACCGTTTGAAGCCATATTATGAGAACTTTGTTGAACAAACCGTGGAGGATATTTCTTTGGGTGCCGTGGGCACAAATGGAAAGTGAATGGGCTTTTCGTCCGGCTGTACGACGTTAAAGAAAGCGCTACTTGGGAGGCAACCCATGCAATTCAACAAAGGAAGCCCAAGGAATCACTCCAATTCCAGATTTGCGTTCCTAAACCCTTCTCTTTGTTGTGTATTTCGTTTCTGCCATGTTTAGTATGTTAGTTGCTGTTTGTTTGTTTGTTTGTTATTTGTGTGAGTTATGCCTTAAAACATTGAGGACAATGTTTGAGTTAAGTGTGGGGGTAACCAAAGTGTTTTCTTGCAAATTCGTAGGGTTTTGTCACCCATAATTTCAAATGTTGTTTCTTGCGGTTTTTAAGTGTTTTTGAGCAGTTTTGGGGTGTTTTAGTGTGTTTTGATGCAAAAATCCGAATATCACATAACAATTTGAAAAATTTGTTTTAAAAACCCAAAAAGAGTTGTTTTTGTGTGTTTGTTTGTGTCTTAGGGTACCTTCCAACACAATGATGAGGATTCGGTTTGTAATTACATGGCTGTTAAAGAGAGTGATTAACATGGATGAAAGTTTGATCTACTCTTTGTTTATGCTTAGTTGTGGTTATAACTTATGAATTCACATGCAATCATAAAAAATAAAAAAAAATCAGTTTTTGTAACATGCTTGAAGGAAGGAACTCAAACTAACGCTACAACCTTGTGAGACTTGAGCCTAAACGTTTATTTGGAGAGTTAAAATCTGTGCATTCTTTGTTTTCTAAAGTCGTTGCATGATCTCATTATTCTTTGCTTGGTTGCTACTTAGAAGGCGTTTCATCATTTAGTTCCAAATGCTAGAACTCATGCCCATTTCATTCAAAGCATGTTATTGATTTGCATAACACACATTCAAGATGAAGTTGTGTAGTGACCACCACCTTAGCCAAAAAAGCCGTGTGCCCTATGTCATTATGTTTTGTAGGTTTTTAACCCCATTGAGCCTTGTTAGCCGTCATTATTTGTTAACTCATGTTTTCCTCACCTAGCCTAGATTAGGACTATCCATACCCTTGTTCTTGAAGCATAGCAAAGCATGATTCAAATTGAAGTCCTTTTGATTTATGTTGGCAGAAAACAGTGTGGGGGAAGTGTTTTTCATGAGGAATTGTGTGCTATAGGCACGAAAAAAAAAAAAAAGAAAAAGGAAAAAAAATTCGTGGAAAAAGAAAAAAAAAATGAAGAAAAAGTTGAAAAGTTGAGAAAAAGAGTTCCAAAGTATTGTTTTTTGAAGTAAGGGTCCAAAACAATGAATTTGGCCCGAAGGAGTTGTCTAAATCTTTCCCTTGTGTTTTAAAGTTAATTTCTGCAATCTAAGTGAATTCTAAGTCTCAATTTCATTGCTTTGCTTACTATTGCTTGAAGAACGTTTGTTTTCCCTATCCTTTCCTTGTTAACCAACACCCCAAGCCCCATTACAACCCTTAACTTCTATCTTGAGTGTTATGTGTTTCAATTTGTGGAGATTGAATTTGGTATGAGCATATGGTGTCACTGGTTCTCGCATCTAAGTAGTAGCATTCCATTCATGAGATCATATCTAAACATGCTTCTTAACTCTAGAAATTGCATTCGTTGTGAAACATATATGTGAGCATTCGTTTTCATATCTATATCAATCTTCTCACATATGACTAGTATAGGGTGTGGAGTTAGAAAATCTGAGTGAAAATAGAGTGTATATCTTGTAAGGAATTGAGGGAATTCTCTAAGGCATGTTACTACATTCAAAGCATTGTTTTAATTGATTACTTGTGAACAAGTACGTAGTGGCTTTAATTAAGTATGTGCTTGTGTAAAGAGGACTCAAATCTGTGGGGATAACGATCTTTAACATGTCATGTGCATTGGAAATCCCTGAGGCAAACGTTGGAAGGTTTAGGTTTTGTTTTGGTTAGTTTGTTTTGTTTTGTTTTCTTTCTTTTGTTTGTTTTGCTCGAGGACTAGCAAAAGCTAAGTGTGGGGGAAATTGATAGGAGCATATTTATACGACTTAGTTAGCTTGTTTTCTTGCATTTAATTAGCTAAACTATGTTAATTATAGTGTTTAAAGTTATTTTCGTGCAATTTCAGGTTTTAGTGTCAAAGTATGCAAAAAGAAGCAATTTGGAGCATTCTAGAGCATTTTTGGGCCAAGATTGGATAGTGCAAGCATGGTGGCATGAGGATGGACGAATTTGAAAGGCTTGAATTCAGTTAGGGAGTTGCAAGGGGGCCTAAAAACCTTATTTCTAGAAGGCTTTATCTATTCACACGTGGTGCCTAATTTCTGCCTAATTTCTGTATTGGAAGAACAAGCCGTCCTAGCTTGTCACAAGCCGTCCTAGCTTGTCTCCAAGCCGTCCTACCTTGTCTCCTAGCCGTCCTACCTTGTCTCCTAGCCGTCCTACCTTGTCTCCTAGCCATCCTAGCTTGTCACAAGCCGTCCTACCTTGTCTCCTAGCCATCCTAGCTTGTCTCCTAGCCGTCCTACCTTGTCTCCTAGCCGTCCTAGCTTGTCACAAGCTCATATCTGATTACCCTAGGGTTTTAAGTGCTTATATATACTCATATTAACCCCTAGATCAGATCATCACGTCTCATACACATTCATTCACGCCAGAAATTCATTCCCTCTCTCTAACACAGCCATACTTCACCATTCTTCATATTTTCTGCCCAAAAACACTCCTTGCCTTCCCCTACATCCATCCCTACCCTAAACACATCATTCTACATCATCCATAACCCCCAAAACTCACCAAAACCCCTTGTGCCGCAACAACTAGAGGAGAAGAGGCTTAAACGTTCATACAATTCAAGATTGAGTTGTTGGAATTTTTAGGTGTACTTCGATTCTTGTTTTCAATGTTTACTTTGTTATTACTCTCTAAGTTTGTTGTAATCATGAGTGGCTAAACCCCCTTGGTTAGGGGGGAATTCGAAACCATGTACATGCTTGCAATATGATTTGATAACATTCAGTTGTTATTTCATAAGTTGTGGATTCAATTCGTTCATCTATTTGATTGATAACTTATTTGTGTATGTTGATTGAGAGTGCACGCTTAGTTTTCATGCATGAATATGATGCTAGATTATGAGGGAGTTTCACCTAATAGTTACAATCTTATAATCACAAGTAGTGAAGGTCGCTTGAAAACGATCGCGTTGAATGAATTCTTAGCATAAGTTTCATGCAATTCATAGTAACGAATGCTTCGTCAATGCTTATGTTTTTCATAGAACTTAATGATTCTTGCTTGTATCTCTATTATGCAATTCATGTAGGGAACTTGTAGGGAATGTTTTGGGTTGTCATATGCAATCATCCAACTTAATAACTTGTGGAAAAATTGAGGGTTAATTAGTGCAATTCACGGTTAATTTGGGGCGTTGAGTATTTATAATTTATTGGAAGAACAACTAAAAATCGTTTTGTTTGCAAGTGTGACATGTGTGGAGAAGAACCTCCTAACTAGCCTTTTATCCATCCTTTTTATCCAAAAACATTCTACAATCTGTTTAGTTTAAAGTTTCTGTTTTATGTTAAATTTTCGTCCAAAACAAATCCCCCTTTAATTTGAAGTCTTAGATTAGTTAGAAAGTGTTTTGATTTGTGTTTCTAAGTATTTTGATTCAAGTTTTCATCCAATTTCGTCCAAACTAGTGTAGGTGCTCAAAACTGCCCAGAAAGTGGTTTTTAGGCAGTTTTGAGTCTTCTAGTTGCTGTTTTGGGTTTTAGGTTTGTTTAAGTGTTTTAACTTTTAGTTTTGCATTCTTTGAGTCCAGTTTAGTGTTTTAAACTTTGTTTTTGAGTTTTTAAGTCAGTTACCAAGTGTTTAGCAATCCCTCCTAATCCCCGGTCTAGAACGATCCCTACTTACATCTTTACTACAATTTGACAAAAAGAGGGTTTAATTTGTGTGCTTATCTATTTCGCATCAATCATCATATGATTGGTTTTAGGGCACATTTCCAACAATCTCCCACTTGCACTAGAGCCAATCAGCTTGGTCATCATTGATGATACCTCTTCTGTAATTCATTTCATAAATGGCTGAGTAGTAGGCCTAAACAATGGATATCTATATGTTATCCATAGAAGCAACCTTGAGAATAACGACGTCACCATTATACATGATTCTCAATCATGTGGTTCAGTCTCTCATTTGAGTTCGGACCTTGATGAGACCTTGATTCCCTGGCTTGAGCTATCGCCCCATTAGTGTCACACACTTTCTGGTTGGAACCGAATGGAGAGTTCATGAATGAACTTTCCCATCCAAACAACAATGTTGTAAGCTTCTATATGGCAATATATTTTTGCATACATTATGGAACACATTAAAGTCATTTACTTTTAACGTTTCCAACCAAATATCTCTTTAGTCATAATAAAGAGATATCTCATTATCACTTCATTCATAATGAAGAGATATTCTATGATGGATTAGATTCATAATCTAATACATTTACGCTTCCATTACGTTACTCTAATTCTTCCTCATTCTTGAGGAATCCATCCTTAGTATTTCTTAAATACCTAAGGATTCACTTGACAGTTGCCATGGTTCTGATCCTGGGCTTGCACTGATATCATCTTGTATCGTTCTAGGTACAACTTATATCAATGTTTTCATACAATATGTAATACATAAATCACCTTTCTGCGTATGCATAAAGGATTCTATTTACGCATTATTTCTTTGGGAGTCAAAGGGTACATTCCCTTTGAGAAGAACAACTTCCTAGTCTCACTAGAATTGTCATTCTAATTGAAGTTTATCATCATATGAGAAACTTCCTAGCATCTCATTGTCTATTTTAGGGATTGATATAATCCAATTATATCTTGAAATCTATCATTATAGATTTCCATCCCATGTATATAGACTATGTCTCCCATATACATTCTATCATTATAGAATGTTTAAAGTCATAACTTTAACGATGAAGAATTCCTTTCATTTTCAAAATTAATATATATCATGTATATATATTCAAATTTAAGAATATGATCAACTCCCACTAATCTTTTGTAAACCTAGTAAACAAAAGATTCATTTACATCTTTATGAGAAATCAAACAATTGATCTTTTCTCGTAAGACGCTTATAGCTCCCACTAGCTTGCTAAGATCCATGATGGATGGATCTCTACAACTAACATGTCTTAGAAGTATATATCATATATATATGGGTAATTGATAATGTCCAACGAACTAAATCTTATTTATGTTCATTCTTCTCCTAATGGAGAAATTCATTATCTTACGATGCTACTTTCCTTGATAATTTTCAAGGAAATTAATCTAAAGTGTTATCTTTCCTTGGATCAAATCTAAGGAGGTAAATACTTTAGACGTCTTACTCATCTACTTACATTTCCTGAATTCTTTGAAACCTTTTGCAAAGTATTCGGACTTGTGTTTATTCAAAATAAACTATAGTCCAACCGAGAGTGATCTTCGGTGAATGTCATACAACATGAGTAGTATTATGTTGTGGACAAGTGCCACTAACATCTAAGTGAATTAACCTCAACAACTTTGTGATTCTTTCTTCTTTCCAAAAGAATAAAGATTCGAACATTTCGCCTCTATACAATTTTAACAAGAAGGTATTGGATCCGGATCTAACGATCCAAAGCATCCATCTATGACCAACTCGTAACTTATGTTTTAGAGGTATCACAACTCAGTTGGGATTAGTCACTACCTTGCAACCTTTTGGGTTTTAAGCATCGTTATATTCTTAAACAGTTAACACTACCACATCATCTCTACTACAGAGACAATTAATTAGATTACCATAATCTAATCATTCATTAATAAAGAACAATGTTTTGTCAAACAAAACATTCATCCATCTCTACTATAGTGACGGATTTAAGTTCCTTAAAATTGGAATGTAAAGACAATCTTTAGTATTTTCCAATTTCTTTGGTAGTTCATATGAGGAAGTAAGTACAATCCGCTTTCGCAGAGATCTATATTTTATTCACTTTCCGAATGTGAAGTACTTTCTCTTCTCTCATTAATCTTCTACTTTTTATTAGCACACTTTTACAACAATTGTAAAACATAGTTGCTAATACAGAATCATGTATTCAAGTAGAAGAACCAACTGTTTTGAATTATTCAAGAACATTTTACAACACCTTCGAAAGGTGTGTTCTTGACACTTGCAAGACATTTCTTGCAAATACCCCTTCCAATGTCCATCCTTTCATAAAGAAAGTTTGTTCCCTTGGAGTTATTTTGCCTTCTTCATTTGACTACCCTTTTGATTACAATAGTCATGGTCCCTAAACTCCCACTATCTCTCTTGAAACTTATTTCAAATGTGTTATACACATCAAACGATTTGGAGAGCGTGCGGTTATTGTTCACTATACAGTTTACAATAAACTTAGTGAACCATTAGGATAGGGACACAAAGGTGAAGTCCTTGCCTAGTTTCCGTCTCGTTAAGTGGTTTAACACTTCAACACTCAACGATTCAAAATCATCATAAGTCCATATAAATGGACTATTTTTGTCAACCAACCATTATGTTCTAAACATAATAACAAACTTTCAAGAGTTGTTCAAGGCAACTCTCATTTCTTCATACAACAATTTGTAAGTGAAGAATCATGGCACATAAAGTGTCCATGCCCTTGTGCTTACTTCTCAAGTTCCTTGTTCGTGTAACAAAGAAACAAGCACTAAAGTTTGTGTTGATTAAGGGTTGTTCAAAGCAACTCTTATTTCTTCAGACAACAATTTGTATTTGAAGAATTATGACATTAAAAGTGTTGTCCTTCTCGTGTTTAGACTTATCTAACATATTCTTCCAATGATACATTATCAATAGGAAGATTGTGAGGATGAGACTACTTAGTTACATCTACAAGCCATTAAAGACAATCTATGGGATTGTAGAACTAAGTCCGGAAATTAAAGCATTCGGCTTTTCTTTGTCAAGTTTTGGATAGCGTTTGCAAATATATTGGTAAACAAATACATAACGAATATAAATTGATTGATTTTAAGCCATTTGATTCGGGTCTTTAAATCAAATAGCACCACCCACTATTTTTGGCAAATTCCATATCCCTCATCGGAATTCGAGAGTTTTGTTGAACTCTTAGCAGGGTATGGGAGACTCACCATTACCAAGCCCACCTCAGAATTATATCATTTTGGTTAGCAAAAATAATGATGAGAGAATAACACTTTAGTCATTTACAACTCTTGTAATTACCCATCTAGTTTGGCCTCTAGAGAATGAATGCCTCAGAATTATATCATGTTGGCACCATTGCACTTAGTTAAGTTATTCCCACCATGCTTAGTTTATGTAGAGATTCAAGCACAACCTCAGAATTATATCATGTTGGTCATACTCGTTGTCGACACTCACCTCATCATATGTTTATGGACTCCTCCTGGATATAAGCACATACTTTGTACTTCCCCATTATAGGGTGAAGCCGGTGCATGAGTCACAAACGATTGGAGCCCACCACGGTGGAAGGCCTACGAAGAGATATTCAAAGCATCTCTCGTTTATCAACTTAATAATGGTTTGTTGAGGGTTTTAGGTCTCATCACATATAAACATACATTTTAATCCAATTAAAACATTTTGGTCCTATTACAACTATTGGTCCATATGATTGATTTAGTAGTATATAATACTCCCACTATGCTTTTAAAACGGTTTTTAAAGCAAGACTATATGGTACTACTAACATAAGATTTGCATTCATTGATGGACTATATAGTTGCCTTAGGGCCTTAGGATGACTATGAACCTTTGATTCGATTCAACACGAGCCTAGTGTTGAATCTCGGTCTAGGGATGGTGATTGATTTTAGTTACGCGTTTAATCACAT
Source organism: Pyrus x bretschneideri (assembly GCF_019419815.1). Classification (NCBI taxonomy): domain Eukaryota; kingdom Viridiplantae; phylum Streptophyta; class Magnoliopsida; order Rosales; family Rosaceae; genus Pyrus; species Pyrus x bretschneideri. Next base: position 200,112 of record NW_025999581.1, on the reverse strand, counting down.
TAAGGCGTGTTGTCTTATTGGGCGTTGGACCCAACTACTCCAATTTCATGCATATCGAATAAAACAAGAAAGGAGTACTTCAAAGTAAATAAGAGCTTATGCTCTTTTACAACAATTGATCAAATCAAATTACTTTAAAGTAAAGAAGAGCTTATGCTCTCTTACAACAATTGATCATATCAAATTACAACCAAAATTTAATCTACACATTCCCATGGTTCAAACAAATTTGAAACGGCCATTCACATAGCTCAATTATCGTAGGCTAAGGTTCATAATCACCCTTTCTTTAATTAATTAACGCTTTAACTAATTAAACTTGAATGCAACATTTTCATTTGGTTTTTGTATCCATAGAATTGATTTAAATGGAGCTAAATGAAATGAAAATCCAATTCTCATTTAAAGAGACAAAACAATTTTGTTCTCTACCTAATTTGGGCCAAAATGCTATGACCTCAACTTGTTTGGGCCATAGTGCAATTAACCTCAACTTTTGGGCTATTTTGCAAAAACTTAAACTTTTGGGGTCACTTTGTAAAAACACAAAAGTCCACTACTTCATGTAATTACAACTAGAACCCAAAAATTTCCAGAAAAGCTAGAACTTCATTAAAGGAGCAAAACAATTTGTCCTTTTAGTGATTTTGGACCTTTACGTAAAAACGTAAACTTTTGGGTCAAAATGCAAATACACAAAAGTATCAAAACTTTATGTAGTTGCATAAAAGCCCCAGAAGGACCCTAATTGAGTAGGGTGGCCGGTTTTGAAGCAAAGTAATAAAAAAAATTTCAAAGTTTTTGTAAGTGGGGTGTGTGTAATGGAATAAATCATTACACACCTACCCCCTAAAATTTCTTTAATTTTTCAAAACAAATATCTAAGATATTTAAACATAAGAAATATTTCAAAACAAAAACTTTATGAAATAAATCAAAAACTTTGAATCAAAACACCAAACCTTTTGTTATTGGCAAGAACATATCAAGAACAATGAAGAACATTCATGAAAACCCATAAGAGCTCCATGAACATTCTTCACCCAAAAACATACCAAAACCACTCAAACTTAAGGGAAATAACATACAACCATACTAGGGTACATAGGGGTTCCAAAAGTCACTTTAAAACACTTTTAACAAGTCAAACAAGAACCCAAAAATCCACCCTTTGGATTTGGCCGAATTTCCCCAAAAACATGGCACCAAATTTTAGCTCCAAAATTCATGCTCATATGAACTACATCTACAACATTTGAGATGGCAAATTTTCTAACAAAATTTACATTCAAAGAAGCAAGAATAAAGCTTGTAACAATTACAACATTCAAATCACAAACTATGAACTACAAAACCCAAAAGGATTCACCAACTACTAGACTTAGGCTCTTGATACCACTTGAAGGAAGATTTGTGAAAAACAAGTTCATTTGAGCAACGTCAACAACATGCAATTAACAATTAAAAGGCGGAATCATGTTTATATGCACTCAAAAACAAAACTTAACCCATGAACTTCAAAGCCTAGTAGATAGGTGAACCAAGACTCAACTCAAAACAAAGTGACTTGAGAAATCAATACCTTTGTAGATTCCTCTTTGCATAAGCAAAGGCTAATCACCCAAAGAGAGGGCCTTCATTCCTTGCATCTTAGATCCATGGATTTGGATGGATGAAAAGGTTTCTCCAAGTTCCCAAAATTGAGAACCTCTAAGTCTCCACACCAAGGCATATTGTAGAAGAAATGAGTGACCTTGAGGAAGTAAGATTGCTAGATGTTTTCCTTAAGGGTAGCCGGCCATTTCTAGAGAGAAAGGAGAGTTTGTGTTCTCATCCTTACTCCTTAGAAAACCCTAAGGATGAAATGGCTATAAAGATGTCTTTATACCACCTCACAATGGAGTGGCAAACTTGCAATTAAGCCAAGTTCACAACCCTCCTCTAAATGGCCGGCCTAGGGGGTTTATTGGGCTATTTGGGCCTTTGTGAATCATTATTCATTAAGTTGTCATACAACTTAAGTCAATGGACTTGACGTTCGAAGCCCATTGGGCCTTAAGGTCCAAAACTATCCCGAGGTCTTTAACGAACTTATTCGTTTGATTAATTAACATATTAATTAATCCTTGCCATCAATAATTAAACCATTTAATTATTCTTACTCATCTCCGTTGAATCTTCAATCTCTACCTTACACGGTGTACGATCCATTAGGTTCCTTTTAGCGAGGCAGTGGGCGATTCAAACTCTTTCAAATCGATTATGAATTGAAACTTACTTTCAATTCTCCCGTTAGTGATAATACACTTTTAGGGCTTCAACAAACCATGGTTGATGCCTAGCAGCATGTCATGGTTACCCAAGCTAATCAGAAGAGGTGGAGAGCCTATTCAGTTTTAGGATTACAAATGCAATACGGTCTTTCTCTAATACAATACTCTTGACCACATTGTTTGGTTTGATAGTTTATTCATGTCTACTATCCAATGTGAGTCTTGTGCTTATATGATTACCTTGAATGTGATTTGGAACACATTCCTAAATCTCATTCATACTTTGGCCAAAGATTCTTAATCATATCATAGAGTATTCTCCCTCAAACAGTTTGAAGGTTAGAGATCCCTTGTTGCGCATTCGCTTGCCTCCATGGCTAAGTGGCTTAACCCCAACGATGCCGTCGACACCCTCCTGATGGAGTGACTTTGACATAATCAAAGATTAAGGACCTAACCACAAGACAACTGTGATGCCTCAGGTCAAAAGACTAATTTGCATTATCCCAACCATGAGTTCTCATGTGACATAAATATGAGAACTCTTCGTTGATCGTGTTCAGTGAACTCATTCTCTATTGAGCACCTACGTACTTGTCTTGATGTCACACACACCAATGACTCGAGACTAGTCACTCTCCCTGAGAGAAGACATAGCACGTACTGATCTTAACGGACTGTCAATGCCCAATTGACAATCCTATGATCAGGAACGTTTAGGATGTGTCAACGAAAGAATGGTCTCATGAATCTAACTTCTTTAGATCGCATTCTTCCAATCACATATTCCTTGGACTTATCGTTTAAGCATATAACATTTATATGAGACGGCTCAAACAATAATCTTTGCCCTTTACATTTAAACTACATTAGTTTGAAATGTCCGTAAAGTATCATCATATGATTGGTTTTAGGGCACATTTCCAACAAAGGTATGGTGCCCGTCTTTCTTATCTTCTCATGGCCCTTTTACAGGTGAGGACTCTATGATGATGGATGCAACAACGGCTACGATAGTAGCTCGGAACCTCCTCACTCCCAAAGATAGTCAGCTGCTTTCAGGACTGTCCGATGAGTTGGCCGTTCAAGAGTCCCTGGCTCTCAGTGTTCAGTGCGCTGGCTCTGTGTCCAACATGGGCCAACGCCTACTTGCTCGCTCCCGTCAGGTTGAATCATTGATGGCGGAGATGGAGAGTCTTAAGCAAGAAATCAAACAGCTTAAGTACGAGAATCGAAGTTTGCAAGTGCTTGCCAACAATTATTCGACAGGCATGAAGAGGAAGCTTGATGAGCTTGATGATCGTCAAAGGCTTGCGGCTTTCTTCCAGAGGCACCTTTTTCCTGGGTCATCCAGCGTTCCGCCAAGTTTTGAGGCCTCGAATGCTCTATCTCCGATGCCTTCCGCTCCAATGCCTTCCGCTCCGATGCCTTCCGCTCTGATGCCTTCTGCTCCGATGCCTTCCGCTTCTAGAGTTTTGCCTCGTGGTGGGTCTTCACGCAAACAACCTTTGTGAAGACTCCATCTTTCTCTTTGTTGTTGATAAATTTTTTTTTTTTTTTTTTTTTTTTTTTTTTTTTAGAACATGCTTTGTTTTATTCAGTGCATTGGGTTGCCTCCCAAGTAGCGCTTTCTTTTACGTCTTGCAGCCGGACGAAGAACCCAATCACTCCAGGGTATGTTCACGAATCGGATGAGAACTCCGAGTCATAAACTAGTACCTAGAACAAGAAACAAAACAAGATTAAGAATCTGGAATAAAATAAAAACAAACGAAAATAAAACAATCCAAGGGATTAGCAAAGTTGCTAATCCCCGGCAACGGCGCCAAAATTTGATGCGAGAATTATACGCACACAAATTAAACCCTCTTTTTGACAATTGTAGTATAAGTATAAGTAGGGATCATTCTTAACCGGGGATTAGGAGGGATTGCAAATCACTTGGAAACTGACTCAAAAACGTAAAATAAAGTTTAAAACACTAAACTAAACTCAAAGAATGCGAAACTAAACGCTTAAAACACTAAAACAAACCAAAAGACTCAAAACAGCCCCAAAACACTCAAAACTGCCTTAAAAACACTTTCTGGGCAGTTTTGAGCACTTTGGTGAATTTGGACGAATTTGTATAACAAATTGAATCAAAACACTTATAAACACAGACTAAAACACTTTCTAACTAATTTGGACATTAAAGTAAGGGGGGATTGAGTTTTGGACGAAATTAAACTAATTGCACAGATTCTAATTAAAACAGATTGTAAGTATGAATGTGATGGATTGCTAGCTAAGGGGTTCATCTCCATACATGTTACACTTGCATAATAAAACGATTTCCAATTGCGTTTCAATAAACCATTAATTCTCAACACCCCAAATTAACCGTGATGCACTAATTAACCTTCAAATCTTCCTAACGTTATTGAATTGGATGATTGCATACGACAACCCAAAACATTCCCCACAAGTCCCCTACATGATTGCATAGTAGAGATACTGATGCGTGAATTATACGCACACAAATTAACCCTCTTGTTGTCAAATTGTAGTAAGGATGCAAGTAGGGATCGTTCTAGACCGGGGATTAGGAGGGCTTGCTAAAACCTCTAAATTGACTCAAAAACATAAAAACAAAGTTAAAAACGTTCACAAAGACTCAAAGGACTCAAAACAGGTTCAAAAGACTCAAAACTGCCTAAAAACACTAACTAGGCAGTTTCTGACCTTAAACACAAATTTGGACGAATTTAAGATTATAGGTTGATTCAAAACACTTTAAAACACAAATTAAGACACTTTAACACTAAACTAGACTCAAAGAATGCAAAACTAAACACTTAAAACACTAAAACAAACCAAAAGACTCAAACAGCACCCAAAACACTCAAAACTGCCTTAAAAACACTTTCTGGGCAGTTTTGAGCACTTTGACTACTTTGGACGAAATTGGGTAATAAAATGAATCAAAACACTTAGAAACACAAACTAAGACACTTTCTAACTAAGTTGGACACTAAAGCAACGGGGGATTGAGTTTTTGACGAAATTAACTAAAATGCACAGATTGTAATTAAAAACAGATTGTAAAGATGAATGTGATGGAATTGAATGGATGGGATGGCTAGCTAAGGGGTTCATCTCCACACATGTTACACTTGCATATAAAATGATTTCTAATTGCTTTTCAATAAACCATGAATTCTCAACACCCCAAGTTAACCGTGATGCACTAATTAACCTTCAAATCTTCCTAACGTTATTGAATTGGATGATTGCATACGACAACCCAAAACATTCCCCACAAGTCCCCTACATGATTGCATAATAGAGATACAAGCAAGAATCATTACGCTCTATGAAAATTATAAGTGTTGACGAGGCATTCGTTACTATGATTGCATGAAACTTATGCCAAGAATTCGTTTAACGCGATTGTTTATAAGCAACCTCCACTACTTGTGAATATAAGTTCGTAACTATTAGGTGAAACTCACTTATATTCTAGCGTCATATTTATGCATGAAAATTAAGCGTATACTCTCAATAAACATACATAAATAAGTTATCAATCAAACAGTTAAACAAATTGAATCCACAACTTATGAAACGCAATTAGAAGTAATCAAATCAAAATGCAAGCATAAACCTATATTTCGAATCCCCCCTAGCCAAGGGGGGGTTTAGTTCCTCATACGTACAAAACAAAGGGAATTGAAATTAAACATTGGAATGGAGGAAAAGAAACACCTAAACATTCCAACAACTCAAACTTGAATTGTATGAACGTTTAGGCACTCTTCTCCTCCTCTTCGTTGTAGCACAAGGTCTAGGGATAGGTTTGGAGGGATGGGGAGTTATGGATGGTGTAGAATGATGTGTTTAGGATAGGGATGGATGTAGGGGACCTCAAGGCTTCTTTTTGGGCAGAAAATATGAAGAATGGTGAAGTATGGATGTGTTATAGAGAGGGGATGAATTTCTGGCGTGAATGGTGAATGAATTGTGTATGAATGGGAATGAATGAATTGAATGAATGCAATGCATGGTTTTATAGGGAGAGAAGGGATGGGAGAACATGTGAATGGCAGCTAGGAATGATTAAAGAAGGGAATGCATATGTAATGACAACTAGATTGGTTGGTGGAAATCTGAAAATGGATGGGAGAGGGAACATGACAGCTAGGTAAAGTGAATGTGGCTGCATGTTTGAATGATTAAATGATGCATGTGTGTTGGAAATGCATGTGCAATGATTCTTTGGTGCTGGAAATGCATGTGTAAGCATGTGTTGGCTGAATTAAAGAATGTGAGGGAATGATGAAAGGGGAAACATGACAGCTAGGTTGAATTATGAAGAGTGAATGCATGTGGCTGATTTATGTGAATGATTATGGGTGATTATGATAAGTGATAAGTGGTGATGATAAGTGTATGATATGTGATTATGATAAGTGATAAGTGGTGATGATAAGTAATGATTTATGATAAGTGATAAGTGGTGATGATAAGTAATGATATGTGATTATGATAAGTGATAAGTGGTGATGATAAGTAATGATATGTGATTATGATAAGTGATAAGTGGTGATGATAAGTAATGATATGTGGGAGTGTGGCTGAAATGAAGGAGTGGAATGTTGGAATGTTATGCACGGCTAAGGATATAGGAAAGGTTTAAATGTCCTAAAACTAAAGGGAACAAGGTTCCAACACTTTGGTCTTCAATTAGGTCTTCAATTTCGTCCAACACTTTGGCTCCAAGCATAGGCTATCCATCCTTAGCCCAAAAGTGCTCCAAAAGTCTCCAAAATGCATCTTTTTGCTCCTTTAGCCCTTTGGACCTACAATCACACGAAAATAGCTTAAAGTACTAAAATAACTAAAGAAACATAACGTAAATGCACGAGAACAAGCCATTTAAGTCGCATGAATATGCTCCTATCAGATACAAGCAAGAATCATTACGCTCTATGAAAATTATAAGTGTTGACGAGGCATTCGTTACTATGATTGCATGAAACTTATGCTAAGAATTCGTTTAACGCGATTGTTTATATGCAACCTCCACTACTTGTGAATATAAGTTCGTAACTATTAGGTGAAACTCACTTATATTCTAGCGTCATATTCATGCATGAAAATTAAGTGTGCACTCTCAATAAACATACATAAATAAGTTATCAATCAAATAGTTAAACAAATTGAATCCACAACTTATGAAACGCAATTAGAAGTAATCAAATCAAAATGCAAGCATAAACATATATTTCGAATCCCCCCCTAGCCAAGGGGGGTTTAGTTCCTCATACGTACAAAACAAAGGGAATTGAAATTAAACATTGAATTCAAAGGAAAAGAAACACCTAAACATTCCAACAACTCAAATTTGAATTGTATGAATGTTTAGGCCCGCTTCTCTTCCTCTTTGTTGTAGCACAAGGTCTAAGGTTAGTTTGATGGTGTGAATGGGTTAGGGAGTGGTGAAAATGGAAGGGGGAGGCCACGACAATGGGATGATTTCTGGTGGTGTTTGGATTGGTAGGGAGACTCACGGCACAAAGGGCTCTCTTTGGTGAATTTCTGAAAATGGAAGAATGAATCAGAATGAATGAATTGTGGCTGCAATGGATGCTTATTTATAGGTGAAAAGGAGGGAATATGACAGCTAGGAACTTGGTGGAAATCTGGAATGGTGATGGGAGATGCATGTGGCTGATTTATGCATGTGATTAAAGGGTGGGAGTGCGTGTGCAACGTTGGTTGAATGATTATGGGTGCATGTGGCTGATTTATATGAAGGGAATGCATGTGAGTGACAGCTAGATATGTTGATGAATGCATGTGGAATGAATGTGTGAATGATGGCAAATTGTGTATGTGAATGATTAGGGTGAATGTGCATGTGCTTTGACAGCTAGGTTGAATAAATTAAAGGGAGTGCATGTGGCTTGGCTGGAATGATTGGAATGCAATCTGAAATAGGATGTGTTGGTGTGAATTTCTGGTACAAAGGGCCTCCTTTGGTCTTCAATTTCGTCCAGCTACTTGGCTTCAAGTATATGCAATCCATTTAACGCCCCAAACTACTCCAAATTGCACCAAAATGCACCCTTTTGCATACTTTGCCCTTAGAACCTGAAAACACACAAAAGAAGCATAAAGGACTAAAATAACTAAAGAAACATAACGTAAATGCACGAGAACAAGCCATTTAAGTCGCATGAATATGCTCCTATCACCATCTAATTCAAGTAAGGTTGTTCCAAATTTAATTAGTTCTAACCCCATTCCACCTAATATCTCTATTCCTTGCAGGTTCATGAATTCCAAGGAAGAAGAAAGTGAAAAAGACACCTTGGAAGCCTTTCCAAAGGTGAAAAGTAGGGAATATCATGAATTCATCAAAGAGGACGTTCTTGAGATAAACAACCCCAAAGAAGTTGAATTTTATGACACAAGACAAGGACCAATCCTCACATCAAATCTGACCAAGTACAAAGTCCCTGAAACGTTCAAAGAAGAGGTGTTTATTCTTGAGTTCTTATTGGATCACATAAGTAAGCCACCTCCTCCAATTTCAATTTTCTTTTATACTAACATGTTGTTAATGATTCAGGCATCCAATCTTGAATTTAAACCATTACCGGATCATTTCAAGTATCACCTTCCATTCAAAGATCAATTCCATGCCGTTTGATTTATAAAAAAAAAAAAAAAAAAAAAAAAAAAAAAAAATGTAGCCTTCACAAAGGTTGTTTACGTGAAGACCCACTACGTGGCGAAACTCTCGGAGCGGAAGGCATCGGAGCGGAAGGCATCGGAGAAAGAGGCATCAGAGCAGGAGGCATCGGAGCGAGAGACACCAAAGATAGATCATTCCAGGCCCCAATACTTAGTGGAACGCTAGATGACGCAGGAAAAAGGTGCCTCTGGAAGAAAGACGCAAGCCTTTGACGGTCACTTTGCATTCGACCTTGAGATTCTTGCAGCTTATCAAGCTTCCTCTTCATGCCCGACGAATAGTTATTTGCAAGCACGTGCAAACTTCTATTCTCGTACTTAAGCTGTTTGATCTCCTGCTTAAGATTTTCCACCTCTGCCATCAACGATTCAACCTGACGGGAGCGAGCAAGTAGGCGTTGGCCCATGTTGGACACAGAGCCAGCACACTGAACACTGAGCTCCAGGGACTCTTGAACGGCCAACTCATCGGACCGTCCTGAAAGCAGCTGACTATCTTTGGGAGTGAGGAGGTTCCGAGCTACTATCGTAGCTGTTGTTGCATCCGTCATCATGGAGTCTTCACCTGTAAGAGGACCGTTAGAAGATAAAAAAGAAGGGCGCCATACATTACCTTGACGGGGCGCAACCGGATCGCTGCTGAGACTCAAATCTAAGCAAAGGTTCGATGAGTTAGCCATTTTTCAAAGGTGTTCAAAGAGAAGGGTTGGATGGAGAAAAATTTCAAAGGGCCGGAGACAATTTTCACAAATGGGCAGTCTTCAAAGTGTGCATGTTGGGGGTGATCGATAGCTCTATAAAAAGCCAAGGTGACGCGTCCACCGATTCAAAAAGCCGGAATTTCCTGCGTAAAGTTCGGCGACGCTCTCTCGGCTTTTCAGAAAACGCGTTCAACTTTGTCAAAAGATCTCTGACAAAGTTGAAAACACGTGGAGGCCATCATCGCAACTACACATCTTTAGCCGACAAGCGCAAAGTGATAGGAGCATATTTAGGCGACTTACTTAGCTTGTTTTCGTGCATCTATGTTGTTAATTCATAGTTGTTTTAGTAGTTTAAGCCATTTTCGTGTGTTTTTAGGTTCATATGGCTAAGGAAGCAAAAAGATGCATTTTGGAGCATTTTGGAGCAAAATTGGGCTTGGAATGGATAGCATATGATTGGAGCCAAAGTGTTGGACGAATTTGAAGGCCTTGTATTCATTTTGGACATAAAACAAAGGGCCTAGCCCATTCTCTCTTAAACCAACCCCAAGGCCATGCATTTCCTTCCAATTCCAAAGCCCACAATCACTTCAAAAACCATGCAAAGAACCATCCATTCCATAAAAAACAATCCATCAATTCACATGCAAAGCCACCATTAACACACATGCAACCAAACAAAGCCAACCTAGCTAACCCTACATGCATTCTTTATGCAACTCTTCATCATTCCACCATTCATTCTTTATTCCACAAACAAGTCACATGCATTTCCACCTTCCTACTTCATCATTTCACCACATTCTCCCTCTTTAACTCATTTCATTATTCATTCACTTTGCATTCATTCAATTCCACCCCACATGCACCCTTTATTCTTCATCATTGCAACCATGGCACATTTACACCAACAAAACAACTCCCATGCCATGGCCTACTCATATTCCCATTTCCTTTCCAACATCTCACATGCATTTCCACCTTCCTACTTCATCATTTCACCACATTTTCCCTTTTATTTCCACATGCAATACTTCATCATTTCACCACATTTTCCCTTTTATTTCCACATGCAATTCTTCATCATTGCAACCACAAACACCTTAAACAAATAGCCATATACATCTCCACTCCTCCTATAAATACCCTTGCATTCATTCATTCAAGAATCATCTCATTTCATACACAACACACCACAAACACTTCCATCTTCTCCCTAGCCGTGAGTTTTTCTTCCATTTTTCCTCCATTTCTTCCATTTCCATAATCCCCCAATCCATTCAACACACATACAACATCCCTTAGTTCTTGTGCCACAATAAAGAGGAAGATAAGAGGGCCTAAACGTTCATACAATTCACGTTTGAGTTGTTGGAATGTTTATGCGTTTCTTTGATTTCAAAGTTTAAATTCAATTCTCTTTGTTTTGTAATATGAGGAATGGAAGATAAGAGGGCCTAAACGTTCATACAATTCACGTTTGAGTTGTTGGAATGTTTAGGTGTTTCTTTGATTTCAAAGTTATGAGGAACTAAACCCTTTTTAGCTAGGGGTGATTTCAATACCATGATTATTTATGTAATATGAATTGATGAATTCCGGTTATGAACTCTTGATTCGTGAATGCAATTGGCTTAACTATTTGATGATTAACTTATTTGTGTTTGTTGATTGAGGGTCGACACTTAATTAGCATGCATGAATATGTGGCTAAAGTTTAAGAAGGTTTCACATAATCGTTACTAACTTATACTTGAAAGTAGTGAAGGTCGCTTGTCACGATCGCGTTAAGTTTAATTCTTAGCATGAGTAACATGATGTCATAGTTGCAAGTGCTTTGTCAATGCTTATGGTTTTCATTATTCTTAATGATCTTCGATTGTATCTCTATTATGATGACATGTAGGGAACTTTTGAGAATGTTTTGGGTTGTCGAATGATGCCATCCAATCCAATAATATAAGGAAAATCTGAGGGTTAACTAGTGATGTCACGGTTAATTTGGGGCATTGTCGTTCATAATTCAATGAAGGAATAACTGGAAATTGATTCATATGCATAAATATCATGTGTGGAGAAAGAACCTCTAGCTAATTCACCAACCATCTTATTTCATCAATTACATTCTTGTTTCGTTATTTCAATTTTCATCAAACCTCAATCCCCCTTTTGCTTTAATGTGCAATATAGTTAGAAATCAATTTAGTTTGTGTTTTTAAAGCATTTTGATTCTTTTGGTTTGTCTTAGTGTTTTAACGTTTAGTTTCACATTCTTTGAGTCTAGTTTAACGTTTTATATTGTTTTTACGTTTTAGTTTAAATTCGTCCAAATCCAATTTCCCCCTATTTCGTTGAAGTCTTAGTCTTAATCTTTCTTATTTTTAGTTTTGCTTTCTTCGAGCATTAAATAGTGTTTTATATTGTGTTTTTATGTTTTTAAGTCAATTTAGAAGGTTTTAGCAAGCCCTCCTAATCCTCGGTCTAGAACGATCCCTCACTTATCCATTCTACTACAATTGTCAAACGAGGGTTTAATTTGAGTGTCAAGTAATTCTCGCATCACAAAGTTCAGCGACGCTTTCTCTACTTTTCAGAAAACGCGTGCAACTTTGTCAAAAGAGGCGTCGTTCAGAAATCGAAGGGGCGCCTGCTCAAAAATCGAAGAGGCGCATTCAAAGATCGAAGAGTCGTCACTATTTCAAAAAGCCGGATTTGGGGGATCAAAACGTTTGTCGACAACGGTAAAAGAACAGTACCACCACTTGCTATTGGGAAATCCCTATATATGTCGACCTTCATCTTTTATGGCAAGGCAGACCTGAAGAAAATGCCCAACTCTTCCTCTCCTATGAGGGCGCGCTCCCAGCAAAGCCTTTCGAAATACTCAATTTTTTCTTCTTCCCCAAAGATGATACCAGATGCCTGAAGTACAGATGACCCAGGAGGAAACGGTAGATTGAAGCATGTGGAGACAAGCACAACAAATACATGTGCTGATTCATTCACCACTTCTTCAAAAGTAAAGGTATCTCATATCATCAAGGTCAAAAGCAAAAGTATCTCATATCATGCTCTTTCCCTGTCTTTTTCTTTGTCCTTGTTCTTACTCGCATGGCAAAGTGAAAGAAGCAATCAGCCGGCACTTGGAGTCAGTCTTCCGATCTGGTTCCGACTGCCTGGAATCTATTCCCTGGTTGCTTACCTAGCGTTGCTCTCGAGTAGTCATCTTCAACGGTTGATACACTTCCAGAGAAGGGACCACTTCTGCAAGGGGGAGCAAGTAAGGCAAGTGAAAATGATACATTGAAGCATGTGGAGACAAGCAACAACTGCATATTCTGAGCTATCCTCTAACCCTCTTCAATACGAATTGGAAAGATTGAACAAAGAAACAGATAAAAGGAGGAAGCTCAAACCTTCGGGGGAGACCAAAAGAATCCTGCTGCCCAGTTCAAGAGTAGCACAAAGGAAAATCAACGAGTGGAGGAGACCAAAAGAATCCTCCAGCCCAGTTCAAGAGTAAGCCTGTGGAATCACCAAGATCAACCCATGCATTCAACAAAGGAAGACCGAGAAAGCACTCAAATTCCAGATTTGCGTCCCTAAACTCTTCTCTTTGTTAGTTACATTCTGCCATGTTTAGTATGTATAAATGCTATTTGTGTGTTTACTTATGTTTTATGTAAATCTATGCTTAAAACATTGAGGACAATGTGTGATTTAAGTGTGGGGGGGGTAACTAAGTATATTTGATGCAAATTCGTGGGATTTTATCACCCATAACTTCAAATGTTGTTCTTTGTTGTTTTAAGGTGTTTTTAAGATGTTTTAGAGTGTTTTAGTATGTTTTGTTTTTATAACTCCGAAAATCACATAAAAATTTGAAAAACATGTTTTGAAAAGCCTAAAAAGAGTGTTTTGAGTCATTTTTGTGTGTTTATGTCTTAGGGTACCTTCCAACACAATGATAAGGATTTGGTTTGTAATTGCATGACTGTTAAAAAGAGTTAAGAACATAGAGAAAAGTTTGATTTACTCTTGGTATATGCTTGGTTATGGTTATAATGTATGACTTCACATGCAATCATAAAAAGAAAAATTCGTTTTTGTAACATGCTTGAAGGAAGGAACTCAAACAAACGCTACAACCCTATGAGACTCGAACCATTACCTTCTTTGGAGAGTTATAATCTGTGATTCTTTGTTTTCTAAAAGTTGTTGCATGATCTCATTATTCCTTGCTTGGTTGCTACTTAGTATGCAATTGTATCATGATAGAACTAAATGCTAGAACTTATATCCGTTTCATTCAAAGCATAACATTGATTTGCATAACATATATCAAGATGAAGTTGTGTAGTTGCCACCATAGCCAAATAGCCTTACTTCCCATATTTCATATTTGATGTAAGTTTTAACCCCGTTGAGCTTTGTTTAGCCTTTATTTTTTGTTTACCCACATTATCCTCACCTAGCCTAGTTTAGGACAATCCACACCCTTGTTCTTAAAGGATAGTGAGCATGACTTAAATGAATTCCTTTTGATTTACATTATGCAAGAAAATGAGTGTGGGGGAGGGAAAGTTTGTTCTTAAGTTTATATGTATGTTTTGAGATTCAAAAGAAAAGAGAAAAAAAAAAATTGTGAAAAACATATGAAAAAGAAAAACAGAAACAAGAGAAGAAAGAAAGAAAGAAAAAGAGCTTGTTCTCCCTTTTTGTTCAAAAGTTGAGTTTTCATTCAAAAGTGAATTCTAAGTTGATTCAATTGCTTGCCTCACTATTTCTTTAAGAACCTTTGTTTTCCATATCACTTCTTTGTTAGCCAAACACCCCAAGCCCCATTACAACCCTTATGCTTCTATCTTGAGTGTTATGTGTTTCAATTTGTGGAGTTTGAACTTGGTATGAGCTTATGGAATCACTGGTTCTCGTTCTAAGTAGTAGCATTCCATTCATGAGATCATATTCATATTATTGTCGTAAATCCAGAAAATGCTTTCTTTGATATAACATATGTGAGTGTTAGTCTTCATATTTACATCAACCTTCTCACATATACCTAGTGTAGGGTGTGAAGTTAGAAAATCTGTGTGAAAATAGAGTGCATTCTAGTGAGGAATTGAGCAAATTCTCTAAGGCATGTTACTACATTCAAAACATGGTTTTAAATGCTTAATTGTGAACTAGTATGTGGTGACTATGAGTAAGAATGTACTTAAGTGTAAAGATGGCTAAAATCTGTGGGAATAACGAGTTTTAACTTGTCATGTGCATTGGAAATCCCTGAGACGATTGTTGGAAGGTGTAGGTTGTGTTTTGTTCGTTTTGTTTTGTTTTTGGTTTCTTTTGCTTTATTTTGCTCGAGGACTAGCAAAAGCTAAGTGTGGGGGAATTTGATAGGAGCATATTCATGCGACTTAAATGGCTTGTTCTCGTGCATTTACGTTATGTTTCTTTAGTTATTTTAGTCCTTTATGCTTCTTTTGTGTGTTTTCAGGTTCTAAGGGCAAAGTATGCAAAAGGGTGCATTTTGGAGTAGTTTGGGGCGTTAAATGGATTGCATATACTTGAAGCCAAGTAGATGGACGAAATTGAAGACCAAAGAAGGCCCTTTGTACCAGAAATTCACACCAACACTCCCATTTGCCGTGCATCCAACCAAGCCACATGCACTTCCACTCTTTAATCACATGCACTCCCATTCTTTAATCCAATTCAGCCACTTAATCATTCAACCACATTCACATTCATCACCACTTCATCACATGCAGCCACACATCCATTCTAGCACTTTGCCGTGCACTCCCATCCCATTTCAGATTGCATTCCAATCATTCCAACCAAGCCACATGCACTCCCTTTAATTTATTCAACCTAGCTGTCAAAGCACATGCACATTCACCCTAATCATTCACATACACAATCTGCCATCATTCACACATTCATTCCACATGCATTCATCAACATATCTAGCTGTCATTCCACTTTAATCCGCATGCATTCCCTTCACAAATCAGCCACCATCATACATTTATTCTCCCATAAACCATCCACACCTTTGTGCCGTGCACTTTCATACCCTTTCCAACCTAATTCACATGCATTCCATCCTTTAATTCACTCACATGCACCCATCACCTAGAATAACCCCATGTCGTGCAC
Source organism: Pyrus x bretschneideri (assembly GCF_019419815.1). NCBI lineage: Eukaryota > Viridiplantae > Streptophyta > Magnoliopsida > Rosales > Rosaceae > Pyrus > Pyrus x bretschneideri. The sequence goes on along the minus strand of NW_025999581.1, from coordinate 184,229 downwards.
TTTCATACCCTTTTCCAGCTTTTCACAACCAATTCCAGGTTGTCCACTTCATCCTTGCAGCCATTCCACATGCATTTCAACTCACATGCACTCATCATCATAACCTAGCTGTCATTCCACTTCATTGCACATGCACTCACTTAACCTAGCTATCATGTTCCCTCTCCCATCCATTCATCTCCCTATAAAAACCATACACACTTCACACAATTCATTCACTCTTGCATTTTCAGAAAATCATCCACAAACACCAACCATTTCCTTATTGCCGTGCATTCCCTACTAATAACACCATTCCATCAATTCCCATATTCACACACCAAAGAACTTCCCATTGCCATGGCCTCCCACTTCCATTTTCACCACTCCCCAAACCATTCACACCATCAAACTAACCTTAGACCTTGTGCTACAACAAAGAGGAAGGGAAGCGGGCCTAAACGTTCATACAATTCAAGTTTGAGTTGTTGGAATGTTTAGGTGTTTCTTTTCCTTTGATTTCAATGTTTAATTTCAATTCTCTTTGTTTTGTACGTATGAGGAACTAAACCCCCCCTTGGCTAGGGGGGGATTCGAAATATATGTTTATGCTTGCATTTTGATTTGATTACTTCTAATTGCGTTTCATAAGTTGTGGATTCAATTTGTTTAACTGTTTGATTGATAACTTATTTATGTATGTTTATTGAGAGTACACGCTTAATTTTCATGCATGAATATGACGCTAGAATATAAGTGAGTTTCACCTAATAGTTACGAACTTATATTCACAAGTAGTGGAGGTTGCTTATAAACAATCGCGTTAAACGAATTCTTGGCATAAGTTTCATGCAATCATAGTAACGAATGCCTCGTCAACACTTATAATTTTCATAGAGCGTAATGATTCTTGCTTATATCTCTATTATGCAATCATGTAGGGGACTTGTGGGGAATGTTTTGGGTTGTCGTATGCAATCATCCAATTCAATAACGTTAGGAAGATTTGAAGGTTAATTAGTGCATCACGGTTAACTTGGGGTGTTGAGAATTCATGGTTTATTGAAATGCAATTGGAAATTTTTTTATTATGCAAGTGTAACATGTGTGGAGATGAACCCCTTGGCTAGCATCCATTCATTCCATTTCATCAATTTCATATTTACATTCTGTTTTAATTGCAATTTGTTCATTTAGTTTAATTTCGTCAAACCCCTAAATCCCCCTTTACTTTATTGTCAAATTAGTTAGAAATCAATTTAGTTTGTGTTTTTAAGAGTCTTGAGTCAAGTTACAACTTAATTTCGTCCAAATTCACCAAGGTGCTCAAAACTGCCCAGAAAGTGTTTTTAAGGCAGTTTTGAGTGTTTTGGGTGATGTTTAAGTCTTTTGGTTTGTTTTAGTGTTTTAAAGTTTAGTTTTGCATTCTTTGAGTTTAGTATAGTGTTTTATATTGTGTTTTTACGTTTTTGAAACAAATCCAAGTGGTTAACAATCCCTCCTAATCCCCGGTCCAGAACGATCCCTACTTACATACTTACTACAATTGACAAAAAGAGGGTTAATTTGTGTGCGTATAATTCTCGCATCAATCAAATGCTTGAAAGAGAGGTTCGTTCGTTCCTTGGACATGCAGGTTTTTATCGAAGGTTCATCAAGGATTTCTCGAAGGCCTCCCAACCTCTATGCCGTCTCCTACAAAAAGATGCACCTTTTGATTTCATAAAGGAGTGCACAACAGCTTTCTAACTTCTCAAGGACTTGCTAACCATGGCACCCATCATTGTGCCACCGGATTGGAGCCTTCCATTCGAGCTCATGTGTGATGCATCCGACTATGCATTAGGGGCTGTTTTAGGCCAAAGAAAGGACAAGAAGCCGCATGTTATCTACTACGCATCCCGAACATTGAATGACACTCAATTAAATTATTCGACCACTGAAAAAGAACTTCTTGCCATTGTCTTTGCTTTAGATAAATTTCGATCATATTTGCTTGGTACTAAGGTTATTATTTTCACTAATCATGCAACGTTAAAGTACTTGTTCACCAAGAAGGAAGCCAAACCACGGCTAATTCGATAGATGCTACTTCTTCAAGAGTTTGACATCGAAATCAAGGACAAAAAGGGAAGTGAAAATGTGGTGGCTGATGATAGGAGCATATTTAGGCGACTTACTTAGCTTGTTTTCGTGCATCTATGTTGTTAATTCATAGTTATTTTAGTCCTTTATGCTTCTTTTGTGTGTTTTCAGGTTCTAAGGGCAAGGTATGCAAAAGGATGCCTTTTGGAGCAAATTAGAGATTGGAATGGATATCATATGCTTGGAGCCAAGAGGATGGACGAAATTAAAGACTTGAAGTAGGAAAGTTAAATCCTAAAAGACCTCATGTTTAAGCATCATTGAAGACTCCTACGCATTTTAGAACACAAAAACAACATTCCTTGCAACCTTAGGACATTGTCGTGTGTTTCCTTGTGTCTCCCTTCCTTGCCATGCAAGGAAGGGCTTTGTTCCCTATTTTAAACACTTAAAGCATTCACTTATCATATCATTCACTTATCATACCATTCACTTATCAAACCATTGACTTATCACTTCCATTCACTTATCACTTATCACTTCCATTCACTTATCACTCACCACATATCATTCATTAATCACTTATCATAACCATACACTTATCACTTATCATACTCATAATCATCTACACATTTCAACCATTTAAACATATGCATTTCAACTCACATGCACATCCACCTATTTCCACCTAATCCACATGCTTTCACAACCTAAAACACATGCACATTCACCCTAAATCAATCACATTCACAACATGCCATCATTTCTCTCCCCCTTTGCCGTGCATTGCACTTCAACTTTCCACTTCCCACTCCTCCAAATCAGCCACATTCACATGCATTCTTTATTCACTCTTCATCATTGCATTCATTCTCCAAACACTCCCTTGTTGTCGTGGCCTACCCTTCCTTTTCCAAGCTTTTCATCATTCATCACACTATCCTTTGCCATGCAATGAATTATCCATACCATACAACAATTCCATGTCGTGGCCTTCACTTCCATTTTCAGCAACACCTTTCCAACCTAGCTAACCCTACATGCATTATTTATTCACTCTTCATCATTGCATTCATCACCAAAGAACTCCCCACTTCATCTATTCACATGCATTCACATGCATCACAACCCAAAAATCCCCTTTGCCGTGGCTACCATCCCATTTCCAGCACCTTCACATGCATTTCCCACCTAACATTTCCCCCTTTAATGCACATGCATTCCCATCATTCAATTACCCCATTCACACACCTTTTCTTCAAGCCTAACCCGTGCATTCCCTTGCCTTTCCACAATCCCATTCATCAACACATGCAATCACATGCATCACAAACACAAAGAACCATCCTGAAAACACATTGCCGTGCACCTCACATTGAAATTCCAGCATCTTCACATGTCTTTCCAACTTTCCCTTTCATTTCCACCACTCATTCTTCATCATTTCAGCCACCTACATGCATTAATTATTAAACTCTTCATCATTGCAGCCAGAAAATCATCAAAAACTTCTCAAACACAAATCAGCAACACATGCACCAAAACATTCAATAACGTGGGTTCCCTTTGCTCCCCTCATGCAATTCCAATTTGCATATGCTTTCCTAGCTGTTTGTTCATCATTAATTAGCCACTTGCATGCTTAAACAAACAGCCATTCTCACCCATTCTCTCCCTATAAATACCCACAATCCCATTCATTCAACATCATCTCATTTCACAACACAACACCCCTCAAACACTTCCATTCCTTCCCTTGCCGCAGCCTTCATCCCTCCTTGCCGAGCCTTCCACCTTCTTCCAACCCTCAAACACTCATCCATACTCACCCTACTACCCTTCCCGTGCCTCTACACCTTCCCCATTCCATTCTACATCATCAAAACAGCCCAGAAACTACACCTACACAACCTGCCGCAAGCAAGGGAAAGGGGACAGATTCTGTGCAATTGTTTGGCTCTTCAATTGGAGTTGTTGGAACGTTCTAGGTGTTTTCTACTTTGTTATTCTATGTCTAAATTTGTTTGTATCTGTTTTATTGCAAATATGAGGAACTAAACCCTTTTTGGCTAGGGGTGATTTCAATACCATGATTATTTATGTGATATGAATTGATGAATTCCGGTTATGAACTCTTGATTCGTGAATGCAATTGGCTTAACTATTTGATGATTAACTTATTTGTGTTTGTTGATTGAGGGTCGACACTTAATTAGCATGCATGAATATGTGGCTAAAGTTTAAGAAGGTTTCACATAATCGTTACTAACTTATACTTGAAAGTAGTGAAGGTCGCTTGTCACGATCGCGTTAAGTTTAATTCTTAGCATGAGTAACATGATGTCATAGTTGCAAATGCTTTGTCAATGCTTATGGTTTTCATTATTCTTAATGATCTTCGATTGTATCTCTATTATGATGACATGTAGGGAACTTTTGATAATGTTTTGGGTTGTCGAATGATGCCATCCAATCCAATAATATAAGGAAAATCTGAGGGTTAACTAGTGATGTCACGGTTAATTTGGGGCATTGTCGTTCATAATTCAATGAAGGAATAACTGGAAATTGATTCATATGCATAAATATCATGTGTGGAGAAAGAACCTCTAGCTAATTCACCAACCATCTTGTTTCACAACACTTGTTTACAATCTGTCCCTTTTTGCATTTTGTTTGTTTATTTCAACTTCGTCAAAACTAAAACCCCCTTTTTTTATTTCCTTGTTCCCAAGTGTCTTAAATCTGTTTTAATTTAGTTTTTATGTTTTTAAGTCAATTTAGAAGGTTTTAGCAAGCCCTCCTAATCCCCGGTCTAGAACGATCCCTCACTTATCCATTCTACTACAATTGTCAAACGAGGGTTTAATTTGAGTGTCAAGAGCCTTCCATTCAAGCTCATGTGTGATGCATCCGACTATGCGTTAGGGGCTGTTTTAGGCCAAAGAAAGGACAAGAAGCCGCATGTTATCTACTACGCATCCCGAACATTGAATGACACTCAATTAAATTATTCGACCACTGAAAAAGAACTTCTTGCCATTGTCTTTGCTTTAGATAAATTTCGATCATATTTGCTTGGTACTAAGGTTATTATTTTCACTAATCATGCAACGTTAAAGTACTTGTTCACCAAGAAGGAAGCCAAACCACGGCTAATTCAATGGATGCTACTTCTTCAAGAGTTTGACATCGAAATCAAGGACAAAAAGGGAAGTGAAAATGTGGTGGCTGACCACCTAAGCCGTATGGTACATGAGGAGAAGCCGCTGCCTATTTTAGAAACCTTCCTCGACGAGCAATTGCTATCCATTAAGGTAAGTGAGCCTTGGTATGCGGATTTGGTGAATTATTTGGTGACTAAACAAGTTCCAAACTGAAGGAAGATTTTGTTGGAAATGTGCCCTAAAACCAATCATATGATGATACTTTACGGACATTTCAAACTAATGTAGTTTAAATGTAAAGGGCAAAGATTATTGTTTGAGCCGTCTCATATAAATGTTATATGCTTAAACGATAAGTCCGAGGAATATGTGATTGGAAGAATGCAATCTAAAGAAGTTAGATTCATGAGACCATTCTTTCGTTGACACATCCTAAACGTTCCTGATCATAGGATTGTCAATTGGGCATTGACAGTCTGTTAAGATCAGTACGTGCTATGTCTTCTCTCAGGGAGAGTGACTAGTCTCGAGTCATTGGTGTGTGTGACATCAAGACAAGTACGTAGGTGCTCAATAGAGAATGAGTTCACTGAACACGATCAACGAAGAGTTCTCATATTCATGTCACATGAGAACTCATGGTTGGGATAATGCAAATTAGTCTTTTGACCTGAGGCATCACAGTTGTCTTGTGGTTAGGTCCTTAATCTTTGATTATGTCAAAGTCACTCCATCATGAAGGTGTCCACGGCATCGTTGGGGTTAAGCCACTTAGCCATGGAGGCAAGTGAATGCGCAACAAGGGATCTCTAACCTTCAAACTGTTTGAGGGAGAATACTCTATGATATGATTAAGAATCTTTGGCCAAAGTATGAATGAGATTTAGGAATGTGTTCCAAATCACATTCAAGGTAATCATATAAGCACAAGACTCACATTGGATAGTAGACATGAATAAACTATCAAACCCAACAATGTGGTCAAGAGTATTGTATTAGAGAAAGACCGTATTGCATTTGTAATCCTAAAACTGAATAGGTTCTCCACCTCTTCTGATTAGCTTGGGTAACCATGACATGCTGCTAGGCGTCAACCATGGTTTGTGGAAGCCCTAAAAGTGTATTATCACTAACGGGAGAATTGAAAGTAAGTTTCAATTCACAATCGATTTGAAAGAGTTTGAATCGCCCACTGCCTCGCTAAAAGGAACCTAATGGATCGTACACCGTGTAAGGTAGAGATTGAAGATTCAACGGAGATGAGTAAGAATAATTAAATGGTTTAAGTACGAGAATAGAAGTTTGCATGTGCTTGCAAATAACTATTCGTCGGGCATGAAGAGGAAGCTTGATGAGCTGCAAGAATCTCAAGGTCGCGTTCAAAGTGACCGTCAAAGGCTTGCGTCTTTCTTCCAGAGGCACCTTTTTCCTGGGTCATCTAGCGTTCCACCCAGTATTGAGGCCTGGAATGCTCTAGCTCCGATGCCTCCTGCTCCGATGCCTTCCGCTCCGATGCCTTCCGCTCCGATGCCTTCTGCTCCGACGCCTCGTAGTGGGGCTTCACGTAAACATCCTTTGTGAAGGCTCCATCTTTCTCCATGTTTAGTATCTTTTTTTTTTATTTTTTATTTTTATTTTTATGAACATGCTTTGTTTTATTCAGTGCATTGGGTTGCCTCCCAAGTAGCGCTTTCTTTTACGTCTTGCAGCCGGACGAAGAACCCAATCACTCCAGGATATGTTCACGAATCGGATGAGAACTCCGAGTCATGAACTAGTACCTAAAACAAGAAACAAAACAAAATTAAGAATCTGGAAAAATAAAAACAAACGAAAATAAAACAATCCAAGGGATTGGCAAAGTTGCTAATCCCCGGCAACGGCGCCAAAATTTGATGCGAGAATTATACGCACACAAATTAAACCCTCTTTTTGACAATTGTAGTATAAGTATAAGTAGGGATCGTTCTGGACCGGGGATTAGGAGGGATTGCTAAACACTTGGAAACTGACTTAAAAACTCAAAAACAAAGTTTAAAACACTAAACTTGACTCAAAGAATGCAAAACTAAAAGTTAAAACACTTAAACAAACCTAAAACCCAAAACAGCAACTAGAAGACTCCAAACTGCCTAAAAACCACTTTCTGGGCAGTTTTGAGCACCTACACTAATTTGGACGAAATTGGATGAAAACTTGAATCAAAATACTTAGAAACACAAATCAAAACACTTTCTAACTAATCTAAGACTTCAAATTAAAGGGGGATTTGTTTTGCACGAAAATTGAAATAACAAAACAAAGTAACAAACTAGGCAGATTGTAAAACGAATTCCTTGAAAACAAGATGATGGATGGATTAGCTAAGGTTCATCTCCACACATGTTACACTTGCATACAAAATGATTTCTAATTGCTTTTCAATAAACCATGAATTCTCAACGCCCCGGGTTAATTAGGTCCGCTTAAATTAACCGTCAAGTTTTCCTTAAGTTAATGAATTGGATGATTGCATACGACAACCCAAAGCATTCCTCACAAGTTCCCTACATGAATTGCATAATAGAGATACAAGCAAGAATCATTAAGCATCATGAAAACTATAAGTGTTGACGAGGCATTCGTTACTATGATTCCATGAAACTTATGCCAAGAATTTGTTTAACGCGATTGTTTATAAGCAACCTCCACTACTTGTGAATATAAGTTCATAACTATTACGTGAAACTCACTTATATTCTAGCGTCAAATTCATGCATGAAAATTAAGCGTGCACTCTCAATAAACATACATAAATAGGTTATCAATCAAACAGTTAAACAAATTGAATTCACAACTTATGAAACATAATTAGAAGTAATCAAATCATATTGCAAGCATAAACATATATTTCGAATCCCCCCCTAGCTAAGGGGGGGGTTTAGTTCCTCATGATACAAAACAAAGAGAATCAAAGAAACACCTAAACATTCCAACAACTCAAACTTGAATTGTATGAACGTTTAGGTCCTCTTCTCTTCCACTCCTCATTCGTACAAAACAAAGAGTATTGAAATTAAACATTGAAATCAAAGAAACACCTAAACATTCCAACAACTCAAACTTGAATTGTATGAACGTTTAGGCCCTCTTATCTTCCTCTTCGTTGTAGCACAAGGTCTAAGGATAGTTTGATGGTGTGAATGGTTTGGGGGAGTGGTGAAAATGGAAGGAGGAATGGTGTTTGGATTATAAGGGAATGGGGACTCACGGCTAGGAAGAAGTGGATGTGTTTGTGGTGTGGTGTTGTGTATGAAAAAATGAGATGATGTTGTGGCTGAAATGGATGCTTATTTATGTTAGAAATGTGCCCTAAAACCAATCATATGATGATACTTTTCGGACATTTCAAACTAATGTAGTTTAAATGTAAAGGGCAAAGATTATTGTTTGAGCCGTCTCATATAAATGTTATATGCTTAAACGATAAGTCCAAGGAATATGTGATTGGAAGAATGCGATCTAAAGAAGTTAGATTCATGAGACCATTCTTTCGTTGACACATCCTAAACGTTCCTGATCATAGGATTGTCAATTGGGCATTGACAGTCCGTTAAGATCAGTACGTGCTATGTCTTCTCTCAGGGAGAGTGACTAGTCTCGAGTCATTGGTGTGTGTGACATCAAGACAAGTACGTAGGTGCTCAATAGAGAATGAGTTCACTGAGCACGATCAACGAAGAGTTCTCATATTCATGTCACATGAGAACTCATGGTTGGGATAATGCAAATTAGTCTTTTGACCTGAGGCATCACAGTTGTCTTGTGGTTAGGTCCTTAATCTTTCATTATGTCAAAGTCACTCCATCAGGAGGGTGTCCACGACATCGTTGGGGTTAAGCCACTTAGCCATGGAGGCAAGTGAATGCGCAACAAGGGATCTCTAACCTTCAAACTGTTTGAGGGAGAATACTCTATGATATGATTAAGAATCTTTGGCCAAAGTATGAATGAGATTTAGGAATATGTTCCAAATCACATTCAAGGTAATCATATAAGCACAAGACTCACATTGGATAGTAGACATGAATAAACTATCAAACCAAACAATGTGGTCAAGAGTATTGTATTAGAGAAAGACTGTATTGCATTTGTAATCCTAAAACTGAATAGGTTCTCCACCTCTTCTGATTAGCTTGGGTAACCATGACATGCTGCTAGGCGTCAACCATGGTTTGTGGAAGCCCTAAAAGTGTATTATCACTAACGGGAGAATTGAAAGTAAGTTTCAATTCACAATCGATTAGAAAGAGTTTAATCGCCCACTGCCTCGCTAAAAGGAACCTAATGGATCGTTCACCGAGTAAGGTAGAGTTTGAAGAAACAACGGAGATGAGTAAGAATAATTAAATGGTTTAATTATTTATCTAAGGCTAGGATTAATTAATATGTTAATTAATCAAACGAATAAGTTCGTTAAAATACCTTGGGATAGTTTTGGACCTTAAGGCCCAATGGGCTTCGAACGTCAAGTCCATTGACTTAAGTTGTATGACAACTTAATGAATAATGATTCACAAAGGCCCAAATAGCCCAATAAATCCCTAAGGCCGGCCATGTTAGAGAAAGAGTGGGTTTTGACTTATTTACAAGTTTGCCACTCAAATGAATTAAGGAATAAGTATGACTTAATAGCCAAAATCATTAAGGGTTATTTTTGGGGAAAGGATGAGAACACAAGCTCTCCTTTCTCTTAAGAATTTCGGCCAACCTTGGAGGGATCATCTAGCAATCAAACTCCTCCAAGGTCACTCATTTTCCTCTTCATTATGCCTTGGTGATGAATAATTAGAGGTTCTCAATTTTGGGAACTTGGAGAAACCTTTTCATCCATCCAAATCCATGGATCTAAGATGCAAGGAATGAAGGCCCTCTCTTTGGGTGATTAGCCTTTGCTTATGCAAAGAGGAATCTACAAAGGTATTGATTTCTCAACTCACTTTGTTTTGAGTTGAGTCTTGGTTCACCAATCTACTAGGCTTTGAATTTCATGGGTAAATGTTTTGTTTTTAAGTGCACACAAGCATGATTCCGTCTTTAATTGTTAATTGCATGCTATTGATGTTGCTTAAATGAACATGTTTTTCACAAATCTTCCTTCAAGTGGTATCAGAGCCTAAGTCTAGTAGTTGGTGAATCCTTTTGGGTTTTGTAGTTCATAGTTTGTGATTTGAATGTTGTAATTGTTACAAGCTTTATTCTTGCTTCTTTGAATGTAAATTTTGTTAGAAAATTTGCCATCTCAAATGTTGTAGATGTAGTTCATATGAGCATGAATTTTGGAGCTAAAATTTGGTGCCATGTTTTTGGGGAAATTCGGCCAAATCCAAAGGGTGGAATTTTGGGTTCTTGCTTGACTTGTTAAAAGTGTTTTAAAGTGACTTTTGGAACCCCTATGTACCCTAGTATGGTTGTATGTTATTTCCCTTAAGTTTGAGTGGTTTTGGTATGTTTTTGGGTGAAGAATGTTCATGGAGCTCTTATGGGTTTTCATGAATGTTCTTCATTGTTCTTGATATGTTCTTGCCAAGAACAAAAGGTTTGGTGTTTTGATTCAAAGTTTTGATTTATTTCATAAAGTTTTTGTTTTGAAATATTTCTTATGTTTAAATATATTAGATATTTATTTTGAAAAATTAAAGAAATTTTAGTGGGTTGGTGTGTAATGATTTATTCCATTACACACACCCCACTTACAAAAACTTTGAAATTTTTATACATTTTGTTTCAAATGGCCGGCCACCCTACTCAATTAGGGTCCTTGTGGGGCTTTTATGCAATTATATAAAGTTTTGATACTTTTGTGTATTTGCATTTTGACCCAAAAGTTTACGTTTTTACGTAAAGGTCCAAAATCACTAAAAGGACAAATTGTTTTGCTCCTTTAATGAAGTTTTATTTTTTGAGGAAATTTTTGGGTTCTAGTTGTAATTACATGAAGTAGTGGACTTTTGTGTTTTTACAAAGTGACCCCAAAAGTTTAAGTTTTTGCAAAATAGCCCAAAAGTTGAGGTTAATTGCACTATGGCCCAAACAAGTTGAGGTCATAGCATTTTGGCCCAAATTAGGTAGAGAACAAAATTGTTTTGTCTCTTTAAATGAGAATTGGATTTTCATTTCATTTAGCTCCATTTAAATCAATTCTATGGATACAAAAACCAAATGAAAATGTTGCATTCAAGTTTAATTAGTTAAAGCGTTAATTAATTAAAGAAAGGGTGATTATGAACCTTAGCCTACGATAATTGAGCTATGTGAAAGGCTGTTTCAAATTTGTTTGAACCATGGGAATGTGTAGATTAAATTTTGGATGTAATTTGATATGATCAATTGTTGTAAAAGAGCATAAGCTCTTATTTACTTTGAAGTACTCCTTTCTTGTTTTATTCGATATGCATGAAATTGGAGTAGTTGGGTCCAACGCCCAATAAGACAACACGCCTTAATGTGATTAAACGCGTAACTAAAATCAATCACCATCCCTAGACCGAGATTCAACACTAGGCTCGTGTTGAATCGAATCAAAGGTTCATAGTCATCCTAAGGCCCTAAGGCAACTATATAGTCCATCAATGAATGCAAATCTTATGTTAGTAGTACCATATAGTCTTGCTTTAAAACCCGTTTTAAAAGCATAGTGGGAGTATTATATACTACTAAATCAATCATATGGACCAATAGTTGTAATAGGACCAAAATGTTTTAATTGGATTAAAATGTATGTTTATATGTGATGAGACCTAAAAACCCTCAACCAAATCAATATTAAGTTGATAAGCGAGAGATGCTTTGAATATCTCTTCGTGGCCTTCCACCGTGGTAGGCTCCAATCGTTTGTGACTTGTACACCGGCTTCACCCTATAATGGGGGAGTACAAAGTGCATGCTTACATTCAGGAGGAGTCTATACGCATATGATGAGGTGAGTGTAGACAACGAGTATGACCAACATGATATAATTCTGAGGTTGTGCTTGAACCTCTACATAAACTAAGCATGGTGGGAATAACTTAACTAAGTGCAATGGTGCCAACATGATATAATTCTGAGGCATTCATTCTCTAGAGGCCAAACTAGATGGGTAATTACAAGAGTTGTAAATGACTAAAGTGTTATTCTCTCATCATTATTTTTGTTAACCAAAATGATATAATTCTGAGGTGGGCTTGGTAATGGTGAGTCTCCCATACCCCGCTAAGAGTTCAACAAAACTCTCGAATTCCGATGAGGGATATGGAATTTGCTAAAAATAGTGGGTGGTGCTATTTGATTTAAAGACCCGAATCAAATGGCTTAAAATCAATCAATTTATATTCGTTATGTATTTGTTTACCAATATATTTGCAAACGCTATCCAAAACTTGACAAAGAAAAGCCGAATGCTTTAATTTCCGGACTTAGTTCTACAATCCCATAGATTGTCTTTAATGGCTTGTAGATGTAACTAAGTAGTCTCATCCTCACAATCTTCCTATTGATAATGTATCATTGGAAGAATATGTTCGATAAGTCTAACATGAGAAGGACAACACTTTTAATGTCATAATTCTTCAAATACAAATTGTTGTATGAAGAAATAAGAGTTGCTTTGAACAACCCTTAATCAACACAAACTTTAGTGCTTGTTTCTTTGTTACATAAACAGGGAACTTTTGAAGTAAGAACAAGGGCATGGATGCTTTATGTGCCATGATTCTTCACTTACAAATTGTTGTATGAAGAAATGAGAGTTGCCTTGAACAACTCTTGAAAGTTTGTTATTATGTTTAGAACATAATAGTTGGTTGACAAAAATAGTCCATTTATATGGACTTATGATGATTTTGAATCATTGAGTGTTGAAGTGTTAAACCACTTAATGAGACGGAAACTAGGCAAGGACTTCACCTTTGTGTCCCTATCCTAATGGTTCACTAAGTTTATTGTAAACTATATAGTGAACAATAACCGCACGCTCTCCAAATCGTTTGATGTGTATAACACATTTGAAATAAGTTTCAAGAGAGATAGTGGGAGTTTAGGGACCATGACTATTGTAGTCAAAAGGGAAGTCAAATGAAGAAGGCAAAATAACTCCAAGGGAACAAACTTTCTTTATGAAAGGATGGACATTGGAAGGGGTATTTGCAAGAAATGTCTTGCAAGTGTCAAGAACACACCTTTTGAAGGTGTTGTAAAATGTTCTTGAAAAGTTCATAACAGTTGGTTCTTCTACTTGAATGCATGATTCTGTATTAGTAACTATGTTTTACAATTGTTGTAAAAGTATGCTAATAAGAAGTAGAAGATTAATGAGAGAAGAGAAAGTACTTCACATTCGGAAAGTGAATAAAATATAGATCTCTGCGAAAGCGGATTGTACTTACTTCCTCATATGAACTACCTAAGAAATTGGAAAATACTAAAGATTGTCTTTACATTCCAATTTTAAGGAACTTAAATCCGTCACTATAGTAGAGATGGATGAATGTTTTGTTTGACAAAACATTGTTCTTTATTAATCAATAATTAGATTATTGTAATTTAATTGGTTGTCTCTATAGTAGAGATGATGTGGTAGTTTAACTGTTTAGAATACGATGATGCTTAAAACCCAAAAGGTTGCAAAGTAGTGACTAATCCCAACTGAGTTGTGATACCTCTAAAACATAAGTTACGAGTTGGTCATAGATGGATGCTTTGGATCGTTAGATCCGGATCCAATACCTTCTTGTTAAAATTGTATAGAGGCGAAATGTTCGAATCTTTATTCTTTTGGAAAGAAGAAAGAATCACAAAGTTGTTGAGGTTAATTCACTTAGATGTTAGTGGCACTTGTCCACAACATAATACTACTCATGTTATATGACATTCACCGAAGATCACTCTCGGTTGGACTATAGTTTATTTTGAATAAACACAAGTCCGAATACTTTGTAAAAGGTTTCAAAGAATTCAAGAAATGTAAGTAGATGAGTAAGACGTCTAAAGTATTTACCTCCTTAGATTTGATTCAAGGAAAAAGTAACACTTTAGATTAATTTCCTTGAAAAATATCAAGGAAAGTAGCATCGTAAGATAATGAATTTCTCCATTAGGAGAAGAATGAACATAAATAAGATTTAGTTCGTTGGACATTATCAATTACCCATATATATATGATATATACTTCTAAGACATGTTAGTTGTAGAGATCCATCCATCATGGATCTTAGCAAGCTAGTGGGAGCTATAAGCGTCTTATGAGAAAAGATCAATTGTTTGATTTCTCATAAAGATGTAAATGAATCTTTTGTTTACTAGGTTTACAAAAGATTAGTGGGAGTTGATCATATTCCTAAATTTGAATATATATACATGATATATATTAATTTTGAAAATGAAAGGAATTCTTCATCGTTAAAGTTATGACTTTAAACATTCTATAATGATAGAATGTATATGGGAGACATAGTCTATATACATGGGATGGAAATCTATAATGATAGATTTCAAGATATAATTGGATTATATCAATCCCTAAAATAGACAATGAGATGCTAGGAAGTTTCTCATATGATGATAAACTTCAATTAGAATGACAATTCTAGTGAGACTAGGAAGTTGTTCTTCTCAAAGGGAATGTACTCTTTGACTCCCAAAGAAATAATGCGTAAATAGAATCCTTTATGCATACGCAGAAAGGTGATTTATGTATTACATATTGTATGAAAACATTGATATAAGTTGTACCTAGAACGGTACAAGATGATATCAGTGCAAGCCCAGGATCAGAACCATGGCAACTGTCAAGTGAATCCTTAGGTATTTAAGAAATACTAAGGATGGATTCCTCAAGAATGAGGAAGAATTAGAGTAACGTAATGGAAGCGTAAATGTATTAGATTATGAATCTAATCCATCATAGAATATCTCTTCATTGTGAATGAAGTGATAATGAGATATCTCTTTATTATGACTAAAGAAATATTTGGGTGGAAACGTTAAAAGTAAATGACTTTAATGTGTTCCATCATGTATGCAAAATATATTGCCATATAGAAGCTTACAACATTGTTGTTTGGATGGGAAAGTTCATTCATGAACTCTCCATTCGGTTCCAACCAGAAAGTGTATGACACTAATGGGGCGATAGCTCTAGCCAGGGAATCAAGGTCTCATCAAGGTCCGAACTCAAATGAGAGACTGAACCACATGATTGAGAATCATGTATAATGGTGACGTCGTTATTCTCAAGGTTGCTTCTATGGATAACATATAGATATCCATTGTTTAGGCCTACTACTCAGCCATTTATGAAATGAATTACAGAAGAGGTATCATCACTGATGAACAAGCTGATTGGCTCTAGTGCAAGTGGGAGATTGTTGGAAATGTGCCCTAAAACCAATCATATGATGATACTTTACGGACATTTCAAACTAATGTAGTTTAAATGTAAAGGGCACAGATTATTGTTTGAGCCGTCTCATATAAATGTTATATGCTTAAACGATAAGTCCAAGGAATATGTGATTGGAAGAATGCGATCTAAAGAAGTTAGATTCATGAGACCATTCTTTCGTTGACACATCCTAAACGTTCCTGATCATAGGATTGTCAATTGGGCATTGACAGTCCGTTAAGATCAGTACGTGCTATGTCTTCTCTCAGGGAGAGTGACTAGTCTCGAGTCATTGGTGTGTGTGACATCAAGACAAGTACGTAGGTGCTCAATAGAGAATGAGTTCACTGAACACGATCAACGAAGAGTTCTCATATTCATGTCACATGAGAACTCATGGTTGGGATAATGCAAATTAGTCTTTTGACCTGAGGCATCACAGTTGTCTCGTGGTTAGGTCCTTAATCTTTGATTATGTCAAAGTCACTCCATCAGGAGGGTGTCCATGACATCGTTGGGGTTAAGCCACTTAGCCATGGAGGCAAGTGAATGCGCAACAAGGGATCTCTAACCTTCAAACTGTTTGAGGGAGAATACTCTATGATATGATTAAGAATCTTTGGCCAAAGTATGAATGAGATTTAGGAATGTGTTCCAAATCACATTCAAGGTAATCATATAAGCACAAGACTCACATTGGATAGTAGACATGAATAAACTATCAAACCAAACAATGTGGTCAAGAGTATTGTATTAGAGAAAGACCGTATTGCAGTTGTAATCCTAAAACTGAATAGGTTCTCCACCTCTTCTGATTAGCTTGGGTAACCACGACATGCTGCTAGGCGTCAACCATGGTTTGTGGAAGCCCTAAAAGTGTATTATCACTAACGGGAGAATTGAAAGTAAGTTTCAATTCACAATCGATTAGAAAGAGTTTAATCGCCCACTGCCTCGCTAAAAGGAACCTAATGGATCGTTCACCGAGTAAGGTAGAGTTTGAAGAAACAACGGAGATGAGTAAGAATAATTAAATGGTTTAATTATTTATCTAAGGCTAGGATTAATTAATATGTTAATTAATCAAACGAATAAGTTCGTTAAAAGACCTTGGGATAGTTTTGGACCTTAAGGCCCAATGGGCTTCGAACGTCAAGTCCATTGACTTAAGTTGTATGACAACTTAATGAATAATGATTCACAAAGGCCCAAATAGCCCAATAAATCCCTAAGGCCGGCCATGTTAGAGAAAGAGTGGGTTTTGACTTATTTACAAGTTTGCCACTCAAATGAATTAAGGAATAAGTATGACTTAATAGCCAAAATTCATTAAGGGTTATTTTTGGGGAAATGATGAGAACACAAGCTCTCCTTTCTCTCAAGAATTTCGGCCAACCTTGGAGGGATCATCTAGCAATCAAACTCCTCCAAGGTCACTCATTTTCCTCTTCATTATGCCTTGGTGATGAATAATTAGAGGTTCTCAATTTTGGGAACTTGGAGAAACCTTTTCATCCATCCAAATCCATGGATCTAAGATGCAAGGAATGAAGGCCCTCTCTTTGGGTGATTAGCCTTTGCTTATGCAAAGAGGAATCTACAAAGGTATTGATTTCTCAACTCACTTTGTTTTGAGTTGAGTCTTGGTTCACCAATCTACTAGGCTTTGAATTTCATGGGTAAATGTTTTGTTTTTAAGTGCATACAAGCATGATTCCGCCTTTAATTGTTAATTGCATGCTATTGATGTTGCTTAAATGAACATGTTTTTCACAAATCTTCCTTCAATTTATAGGTAAATAAGAGGGAACATGACAGCTAGGAAGTGGGTGGAAATGTGGCTGCAATGATGGTGAATGATTATGAGTGAATGCATGTGGATGTGGCTAGGTTGGAAAGCTGAAATTGAATGTGAAAGCATGTGCAATGACTATGTGGCTGCATGTGTGGTGCAATGATGAAGGAATAATTTGAAAATGCAAGGTGAAATGAAGTGGGATGACAATGGCATGTGGAATGGCTGGAAAGTGTATGAAACTCACGGCAATGATGGTGATTTTCTGGTGGTGAATGGTAATGCAATGTGTTTGCATGTGAATTAAAGCTATGTGAATGATTAGGGTGAATGTGCATGTGCTTTGACAGCTAGGATGAATTAATTAAAGGGAGTGCATGTGGCTTGCCTGGAATGAATGGAATGAAATCTGAAATGGGAGATGGAATGGGATGCACGGCAATGATGGTGTTTGTGTGAATGATGGCAGATTGTGTGGGTGAGTGATTAGGTTGGAAATGCATGTGAATGCAAGGTGTGAATGATTATGAGTGCATGTGGGTGAATTAAAGGATGGAATGCATGTGAATTAGGTTGGAAATCTGATGGGAACTCACGGCATTAAGTGGAGTGAGATGATTGAATGTTTAATGGTTGCATGTGGCTGAAATGAAGTGTGTATGCATGTGCACGGCACAAAGGGAAATGGTTTTGGTGAATGGCTGATTAGAATCTAGGGTGAATGGTGTGTACGGTTTTTGGGAGAGAAAGTGTGTTGGATGATTTATGGAGATGCATGTGGATTAAAGGAATGCATGTGCAATGGATATAGGAAAGGTTTAAATGTCCTCGAACTAAAGGGAACAAGGTTCCAACACTTTGGTCTTCAATTAGGTCTTCAATTTCGTCCAACACTTTGGCTCCAAGCATAAGCTATCCATCCTTAGCCCAAAAGTGCTCCAAAAGTCTCCAAAATGCATCTTTTTGCTCCTTTAGCCCTTTGGACCTACAAACACACGAAAATAGCTTAAAGTACTAAAATAACTAAAGAAACATAACGTAAATGCACGAGAACAAGCCATTTAAGTCGCATGAATATGCTCCTATCAACTTTCAATTCTCCCGTTAGTGATAATACACTTTTAGGGCTTCCACAAACCATGGTTGACGCCTAGCAGCATGTCATGGTTACCCAAGCTAATCAGAAGAGGCGGAGAACCTATTCAGTTTTAGGATTACAAATGCAATACGATCTTTCTCTAATACAATACTCTTGACCACATTGTTTGGTTTGATAGTTTATTCATGTCTACTATCCAATGTGAGTCTTGTGCTTATATGATTACCTTGAATGTGATTTGGAACACATTCCTAAATCTCATTCATACTTTGGCCAAAGATTCTTAATCATATCATAGAGTATTCTCCCTCAAACAGTTTGAAGGTTAGAGATCCCTTGTTTCGCATTCACTTGCCTCCATGGCTAAGTGGCTTAACCCCAACGATGCTGTGGACACCCTCCTGATGGAGTGACTTTGACATAATCAAAGATTAAGGACCTAACCACAAGACAACTATGATGCCTCAGGTCAAAAGACTAATTTGCATTATCCCAACCATGAGTTCTCATGTGACATGAATATGAGAACTCTTCGTTGATCGTGTTCAGTGAACTCATTCTCTATTGAGCACCTACGTACTTGTCTTGATGTCACACACACCAATGACTCGAGACTAGTCACTCTTCCTGAGAGAAGACATAGCACGTACTGATCTTAACGGACTGTCAATGCCCAATTGACAATCCTATGATCAGGAACGTTTAGGATGTGTCAATGAAAGAATGGTCTCATGAATCTAATTTCTTTAGATCGCATTCTTCCAATCACATATTCCTTGGACTTATCGTTTAAGCATATAACATTTATATGAGACGGCTCAAAAAATAATCTTTGCCCTTTACATTTAAACTACATTAGTTTGAAATGTCCATAAAGTATCATCATATGATTGGTTTTAGGGCACATTTCCAACACAAACACTCTAAACAGAAACCAACTTGATAAATTGAAAAAAGAGGCTAGGTTTTATGTTTGGGATGATCCATGCTTGTGGAAATATTGCTCAGATCAGATTATACGTAAGTGTGTGCATGACATGGAATTCAATTCTATTTTAACATTCTGTCACACTTATGCATGTGAGGGACAGTTTGGGACACAACGCACAGCCCTTAAGGTTTTAGAATGTGGATTCTATTGGCCAACCTTATTTAAGGATGCTAGAACCTTTTGTATGTCTTGTGATCGTTGCCAAAGAATGGGTAACATTAGCGCAAATGATCAAATGCTGCAAAATGTTATACTTCCTGTTGAAATTTTTGATTTTTGGGGCATTGATTTTATGGGTCCTTTTCCTTCCTCACATGGTTTCCTTTATATCTTACTTGCTGTGGATTATGTGTCAAAATGGGTGGAAGCAAAAGCCACCCGAACTAATGATTCTCGAGTGGTTGCAGATTTCATTAGAACTAACCTATTTGCACTGTTTGGAATGCCACGAGTGATCATAAGTGATGGAGGGTCTCACTTTTGCAATCGAACCATTGAGGCTTTGCTCAAGAAGTACAACGTCATGCATAAGGTTTCAACACCTTATCATCCTCAGACCAATGGGCAAGCCGAGGTTTCAAATAGGGAGATTAAGCAAATTCTAGAGAAGACCGTTCGCCCAACAAGGAAGGATTGGAGCGTACGTTTGGAGGACGAGTTGTGGGCATATCGCACGACATATAAGACACCCCTGGGCATGTCCCTATTTTGGCTCATTTATGGCAAACCATGCCATCTTCCCATAGAATTGGAGCACAAGGCGCATTGGGCCGTCAAAACATTCAAGATGGACATTGATGCCGCTGAAATTCATAGGAAGCTCCAATTGAATGAACTTGAAGATATTAGGAAAGAGGCGTATGAAAACGCTCGAATTTACAAGGAGAATACAAAGGCTTTCCATGATAAGATGATTCGAGGCAAATCATTCTCCATTGGGCAAAAAGTGTTACTCTTTAATTCCCTCCTTCGCCTGTTTCCTAGTAAGTTGTGTTCTAAGTGGGTTAGCTCGTTTGTTATTACTAATGTCGTTCCTTATGGTGTAGTCCAAGTTCAAAGCTTGAAAACAGGACAAGAGTTCAAGGTGAATGGGCATCGATTAAAGCCCTACTATGAGAATTTCGAGGAGCATGTTGTGGATGATGTACCCCTCCATGCCGTGGGTACTACTAGTGAAGCTTAGCATGGCGTATTCGTCTGGCTGGAAGACGTTAAATGATGCGAACTAAGTAAGCACACAAATTAAAACCCTCTTGTGACAATTGTAGTATATGAATAAGTAGGGATCATTCTTAACCGGGGATTAGGAGGGATTGCAAAATCACTTGGAAACTGACTCAAAAACGTAAAATAAAGTTTGAAACACTAAACTAGACTCAAAGAATGCAAAGCTAAACAATAAAAACACTAAAACAAATCAAAAGACTCAAAGAATACAAAACACTTATAAACACAAATTAAGACACTTTCTAACTAAAAAAGACACTAAGGTAAAGGGGGATTGAGATTTTGACGAAAATAAATTAAATGCACAAATTGTAATTTAAAGGCAGAATTTAAATATGAATGTGATGAAATATGGAATGAATGCTAGCTAGAAGGTTCTTCTCCACACATGTTACACTTGCATACAAAATGATTTTCAGTTGGTCTTTCGATAAATTATGAAACTCAACACCCCGGGTTAATTAGGTCCGCTTAAATTAACCGTCAAGTTTTCCTTAAGTTAATGAATTGGATGATTGCATGCGACAACCCAAAGCATTCCCCACAAGTTCCCTACATGAATTGCATAATAGAGATACAAGCAAGAATCATTAAGCATCATGAAAACTATAAGTATTGACGAGGCATTCGTTACTATGATTGCATGAAACTTATGCCAAGAATTTATTTAACGCGACTGTTTATAAGCAACCTCCACTACTTGTGAAAATAAGTTCATAACTATTAGGTGAAATTCACTTATATTCTAGCGTCATATTCATGCATGAAAATTAAGCGTGCACTCTCAATCAACATACATAAATAAGTTATCGATCAAGCAGTTAAACAAATTGAATCCACAACTTATGAAATTCCAACCAAATATAATCAATTCATATTGCAAGCATAAACATGGTTTCGAATCACCCCCTAGCTAACTAGGGGGATTTAGCCTCTCATGGTCACAAAAAGAAAAATAAAATTGAATTTAAACATAAAGAACAAAGGATGGATTACACCTAGAACGCCCAACGAATCCACTTGAATTTCTGCGCGTCTAAGTCCTCTTTCCTTTTCTCCTTGCTGCGGCAGTGAGGTTAAATGGTGTTGGTGGATGATTTGCGGGTTTAGGGATGGATTTATGGTGGCTAGAAGGGTGGAGGAAAGGTGCGGTAGTGATGGGAAAATGTGGAAGATGGCTGCCGCTGGAATGAATATGGTTTTTAGGTTGTGAATGGATGAATATGGGAGTTGCGGCTGTGATGTTTTTGATGGGAAAAAGTGGCTGATTAAAGAAAAATGAATGAATGGGATTTGCAGCTTGGGAATTAGGGTGTAAATGGGAGTGATGGCTTAATAAAAAAATGGAGAAAAAAGATTATGGAGGCTACAGCTGAGGTGGGAATTATGGGAGAATTTGAGAGCCTGATTATGGAATGCACGGCAGGTAAAAAATAAAATGGGATGGTGGCTGATTAATGTTTTTAAAA
Organism: Pyrus x bretschneideri; assembly: GCF_019419815.1. Taxonomy (NCBI): domain Eukaryota; kingdom Viridiplantae; phylum Streptophyta; class Magnoliopsida; order Rosales; family Rosaceae; genus Pyrus; species Pyrus x bretschneideri. Next base: position 162,015 of record NW_025999581.1, on the reverse strand, counting down.
TGGATGCACGGTTTAGGGTTTAATATTGGGAATATTAGGGTGAATTAGGTTATGGTAGTGCACGGATTAGAGGGGGTGAGAAGAATGGCCTTTTGCGGATGAATCAAGTGGTGTTGAATGTGTGACGGCTTATGGGATGAATTAAGTGATGTGTGGCTGAAAATCTGAAAAGAATGGAATGAACGCACGAGATTCAAGGGTGAATTAAAAGGGTACGGCTGAGATGATTGTAGGGTGACGGCTAGGGTGAGTTAGGGTGAGGGAAATAGGGTTTAAGAGACTGATTTTGGACACAAATGCCCCCCCTGCACGGCAAGGGAAGGAAAAGAAAGGGAAAGGCATGGCTTAGGCTAGAATTTGGGCTAGGGCCTTCGTTTTGTGTCCTAAAGCGCCTACAAGGACTTCAAAGTGGCTAGAAAATACGGACGTTTAAGATTAGGAAAGGTTACCAAAACGGGAAACTTAGGGTTAACTTTCCTAAAATAGGAAACCTTGTTTGAGTAGGATTCCTCGTTTTGGTAAGAATTCATCGTTGGAGTAGGAATTCGTCGTTTCTTCACGTCTTCAACTCATTCATTCCTCTTTCGCTCCAAAAGGCTCCAATTTGCATCTTCTTGCACACTTTGGCCTTATAATCTGAAAATACACAAAAGTGGCCTTAAACACTGAAATAGATAAGTAAACACAACATAAATGCACGAGAACAAGCTAATTAAGTCGCATGAATATGCTCCTATCATTAAAGCAAGCGCTTCTTGGGAGGCAACCCATGTATTCGACAAGGAGAAGATGGAACTTCCACTCCAAACCCAGATTTGCATTTCTAAAACCTTCTCCTTGATGTTTATTTTATCATGCTTAGTTGTTTATTATTTGTTTGCCTTTATGTGAGTCTTTACGTGAAACATTGAGGACAATGTTTGATTTAAGTGTGGGGGGGTAAACAAGTGTTTTTATGCAAAATTCGTGGGATTCTATCACCTATCACTTCTAATGTTGTTTCTCACTGTTTTTAAGTGGTTTTAATGCATTTTGAGCTGTTTTGGTGTGTGTTGAAGTAAAAATCCGAAAATTTGAAAAAAATTGAAAAAAAATGTTTTGAAAAAGCCAAAAAAGAGTTGTTTTTGTGTGTTTGTTTGTGTCTTAGGGTACCTTCCAACACAATGATGAGGATTTGGTTTTTAATGCATGATTGTTAAAGAGAGTTACAAACAATGATGGAAGTTTGATTTGCTCCTTGGTTTATGCTTGGTTGTAGTTTTAGTTTACGAATTCACTTGTAATCACAAAGGATAAAATCAGTTTTTGTAACATGCTTGAAGGAAGGAATTCAAACAAACGCTACATCCCTGAGAGACTTGAACCTAAACGTTTATTTGGAGAGTTATTAATCTGTGCATTCTTGTTTTCTAAAGTCGTTGCATGATCTCATTATTCTTTGCTTGGTTGCTACTTAGAATGCGTTTCATCATTATTGTTCCAAATACTAGAACTCATACCTGCTTCATTCAAAGCATGAAATTGATTAGCATAACAAATAACAAGATGAAGTTGTGTAGTAGTCACCACCATAGCCAAATAGCCAAATCCACCCTTGTCATTTGTATTGTAGGTTTAAACCCCGTTAAGCCTTATTTAGCCTATTTTCCTTGTTAACCACATCCCCCTTACCTAGCCTAGAATAGGACTTTCCATACCCTTGTTCTTGAAGTATAGTGGAGCATGTCATGCAGGGAATTCCTTTTGAGTGACATTTATGCAGAAAACAAGTGTGGGGGAAGGGATTTTTGTGTGTATGTGTGTGCCAAGGTCTTAAAGGAGGCACGGGAAAAAGAAGAAAAAAAAAACAGAAAGAAAAAAAAATGTGAAAAAGAAGAAAAAGAAAAAGAAAAGAAAGAAAAGGAGTTGAAAATAAGTGAGAACGAACTCACAAGTGTTGGTTGTTGAAGAAAGGGTCCAAAAAGTTTGAATATGGCCCTAAGTTTTGTGTGATTCCCCCTTGGGTGTTCAAAGTTGATTTCTGCATTCTAAAGGGAATTCTAAGTGCCTAATTCATTACTTTGCTCACTATTGCTTTAAGAACGTTTGTTTTCTCTCACCTTTCTTTGTTAGCCAATACCCTAGCCCCATTACAACCCTTAGACTTCTATCTTGATTGTTATGTGTTTCAATATGTGGAGTTTAAAATTGGTTTGAGCATATGGTATCCCTAGTTCTCGCATCTAAGTAGTAGCATTCCATTCATGAGATCATATACATGTCATTGTCATAATTCTAGAAAATGCTTTCCTTGTTATAACATATGTGAGTGTTCGTCTACATGTTTACATCAATCTTCTCACATATACCTAGTGTAGGGAGTATAGTTAGAAAATCTGTGTGAAAATTGAGAGTACATCTAGTAAGGAATTGAGGGAATTCTCTAAGGCATGTTACTACATTCAAAATGTGTTTTAATTGATGAAATGTGGGCTAGTAAATGGTGACTATGATTAAGTATGCTCGAGGGTAAGGATTGCTTCAATCTATGTGAGTGGTGATCTTTGACATGTTATGTTTCATTGGAAATCCCTGAGGCAAACTTTAGAAGGTTTAGATTGTATGTTTTGTTTCTTTTGTTTGTTTGTTTTGCTCGAGGACTAACAAAAGATAAGTGTGGGGGAATTTGATAGGAGCATATTTAGGCAACTTAGCTAGCTTATTCTTGTGCATTTGTGCTATTATTTCCTAGTTAATGTCTTATTTCAACTCAATTTCGTGTGTTTGTAGGTCCTAAGGGTTAAAGTACCAAGAAAGTACATTTTGGTGCATTTTGGAGCAATTTTGGACACTATGTGGCTAGCTTGCATATGGGCCAACATGGATGGACGAATTTGGACTTCAAGAGGCTAGAAATGTGATGAGAAGAGGAAGGAACTAAGCTCAAGACAAACTGGATAAGGAAGTAGCTCAAAAGAGGAAGCCCTATCCAAAACCTTATCTAAAACCTTATCCAACATTATCCAAAACATTATCCAAACCTTATCTCATCTTATCCTATCCTAACCTTATCATGTCTTAATCCTAGTTGCAAGGGGACCTAAATAGCTATTTCTAGAACCTATTTCTAGAAGCATCCTCTTCTAGAAGGCCCAAATCAGCCACAAAACTCATTCTTTCTAGAAACCCTACAAAGGTGGCGCCAAATCCCTTCTAGAAGGCCTTGCCTTGCCTTGCAAGCCATTCCACCCTTTCCTCCATGTGTGCCGCACCTTTCTAGGCCCTATCCACTTTGGATTCTGATTTCTAGGGCCTAATTCCTTTTGGATTTGGGTTACACAAGCCTTGTATGAAACTAAATGGGCCAAACCCCCTCATAAGTGGATTTGATCACCTATAGCCGAACCCTAGGGCCCTAATCCACTAAATCTATTAAGTGTAACCCTAATCTAGTTAACCCTAGGACTATATAAATATAAAATCAGCCAAAAATTCGTACCGCCCTTTATGCTATTCAGAAACCCTATTGTCGCAACCTCTATTCTCCATTCTTCAACCTCTATACACCTCCATGCACCTCCATACACACCTACCGCACCCCTACCACCATAATCAGCCATCCTCCATCCCTCTAAACAAGAACATACATTCAAACCCCCCAAATCCACCACACACACCTTGTGCCGCAGCAAGGAGGAGGAAGAGAAGCCCTAGCCGTGCATCAAATTCATCCTGGAATTGCTGAAACGTTTAGGTGTAATCTTTCTTATGATTTCCATGTTTAAATTCAATACTCTTTGTTTTGCAAGTATGAGGAACTAATCCCCTATTTGGCTAGGGGGAATTTCGAAACCATGGCGATATTTGCATGATGATTTGATTACTTTCAGTTGTGATTTCATGAATGGTGAATTCAATTTACTTATCTGTTTTAATTAAAACTTGTTTATGTATATGAATTGAAAGTGCACACTTAATTTGCATGCATAAATCTGATGCTAGGGTATAAGGAAACTTCACCTAATCGTTGGGAACTTATATTCATGAGTAGTTAAGATTGTTGGTCACAATTATGTTAAGTAGATTCTTGGCATAAGTATCATGCGTTTTCATAGTTACGAATGCCTCGTCAACACCTATGATTTCCATAGAACCTAATGATCTTTGATTGTTTTTCTATTATGCGCTTTCATATAGAGAAGTTTTAAGGAATAATTTGATCGCAATGCGTTAATTCCATTCAATTTAATGACCTGAGGAAAATCTGAGGGTTAATTTAAGCGTACCTAATTAACTTAGGGTGTTGAGGTTATAATTCATTGAATAAGCAACTGGAGATTGTTTTGTATGCAAGTATGCCATGTGTGGAGAAAAACCTCCTAGCTATCTCACCATCCACTTAATTCCATGAAATTCGTCCAAATCTACCTAGTTTAATTTATTGTTTTGTTTGTTTGATTTTCGTCCAAAATCAAATCCCCATTTATTCTAGAGTATCTAAATAGTTCAAATATGTTTTAGATTGTGTTTTTAAGAGTTTTGAGTCAAGTTAGAACCAAATTTCGTCCAAGTTTGTGTTTAGAGTCAAAACTGCCCAGATTGTGTTTTTAGGCAGTTTTGAGTGTTTTTAGCTTATTTTGAGTCTTGTGAACTTGTTTTGTGTCTTTTTAAGTTGAGTTAAGTGTTTTAAAGGTTAGTTTTATTTATTTGAGTCAGTTTAAAGTGTTTAGCAATCCCTCCTAATCCCCGGTTTAAGAACGATCCCTACTTATTTATATGCTACAATTGTCAAAAGAGGGTTAATTTGTGTGTTAAGTTAATTTTCACATCAACAAACAACCACATAACACAACTAACAAACACGACAAACATGGCAAAAGAAAAGCAATAAAGAGTAGGGTTCAGGAACGCAAATCTGGTTATGGAGTGGTGGAGCTTCCTAGTTCTTCTTTATTTGCATGGGTTGCCTCCCAAGAAGCGCTTGTTTTAACGTCTTCCAGCTGGACGATCCTTCTTCTTAAGCTTCAATGGGGCCCACGGAATGGATGCTTTCACCATCCACGACATGCTCTTCAAAGTTCTCATAGTATAGCTTCAAACGATGTCCGTTGACTTTGAACTCTTGGCCGGTCTTTAAGCTTTGAATTTGTACTGCACCATAAGGAAATACATTAATAACAACAAACGGGCCAATCCACTTAGAACGTAACTTACCTGGAAACAAATGAAGGCGGGAATTGAAGAGTAATACTTTCTGCCCTAGAACAAATGTTTTGCTACGAATCATCTTGTCATGGAATGCTTTTGACTTCTCCTTGTAAATCAATGTGTTCTCGTATGCTTCATGCCTTATCTCCTCAAGCTCGTTCAATTGAAGTTTCCTATGGATTCCAGCTGCATCAATGTCCATGTTAAATGTTTTGACGGCCCAATGTGCTTTGTGCTCCAACTCAACGGGAAAATGACATGGTTTCCCATAGATAAGCCGAAATGGGAACATTCCAATTGGTGTTTTGTAGGCCATACGATATGCCCACAATGCATCATTCAAACACAAGCTCCAATCCTTTCGGTTTGGCCCAACGGTCTTCTCCAAAATTAGCTTGATTTCCCGATTAGAAACCTCGGCTTGCCCACTTGTTTGAGGATGATAAGGTGTTGCCACCTTATGTGTGACGTTATATGATAGGAGCATATTTATGCTAGTTAGTTATGTTGTTTCCTTGCATTTAGTTACTTAATTACTATCTATTTTAGTCTTTTAAGCTATTTTCGTATGTTTTTAGGTCCTCATGGCAAAAGGAGCAAGAAAGTGCATTTTGAGGCTATTTGGAGAAGTTTTGGGCATGGATTGGATAGCTTAACTATGGAGCAATGTGGATGGACGAAATTGAAGTTAAGAGATGCTAGGAAAGGCTAAAAATCTGGAGAAAGAAGTCCAAATGCAAAGAAGATAAGGAAAGAGCAAGAAATAAGGAACCTTATCCAAATTTCCTTATCTTATCCTATCCTAATCTTTTCCTACCTTAATTCCAACTTCAAAGAGGACTCCTTTTTACGTTAAATCACCTAAATATCAAAATTTGATGCGAGATTTATACGCACACAAATTAAACCCTCTTTTTGACAATTGTAGTATAAGTATAAGTAGGGATCGTTCTGGACCGGGGATTAGGAGGGATTGCTAAACACTTGGAAACTGACTTAAAAACTCAAAAACAAAGTTTAAAACACTAAACTCGACTCAAAGAATGCAAAACTAAAAGTTAAAACACTTAAACAAACCTAAAACCCAAAACAGCAACTAGAAGACTCAAAACTACCTAAAAACCACTTTCTGGCAGTTTTGAGCACCTACACTAATTTGGACGAAATTGGATGAAAACTTGAATCAAAATACTTAGAAACACAAATCAAAACACTTTCTAACTAATCTAAGACAATACAAAGACTCAAAGGACTCAAAACAAGTTCAAAAGACTCAAAACTGCCTAAAAACACTAACTAGGCAGTTTCTGACCTTAAACACAAATTTGGACGAATTTAAGATTATGGCTTGATTCAAAACATTTTAAAACATAAACTAAACAGATTCTAAGCACTAAAGAACAAGAAAGTAAAGGGGGGGGGGGTTTTTATTTGACGAAATAAAACTAAATGAACAAATTGCAATTAAAACAGAATGTAAATATGAAATTGATGAAATGGAATGAATGGATGCTAGCCAAGGGGTTCATCTCCACACATGTTACACTTGCATAATAAAAAGATTTCCAATTGCATTTCAATAAATTATGAAACTCATCACCCCGGGTTAATTAGGTCCGCTTAAATTAACCTTCAAATCTTCCTAACGTTATTGAATTGGATGATTGCATACGACAACCCAAAACATTTCCCACAAGTCCCCTACATGATTGCATGATAGAGATACAAGCAAGAATCATTACGCTCTATGAAAATTATAAGTGTTGACGAGGCATTCGTTACTATGATTGCATGAAACTTATGCCAAGAATTCGTTTAACGCGATTGTTTATAAGCAACCTCCACTACTTGTGAATATAAGTTCGTAACTATTAGGTGAAACTCACTTATATTCTAGCGTCATATTCATGCATGAAAATTAAGCGTGCACTCTCAATAAACATACATAAATAAGTTATCAATCAAACAGTTAAACAAATTGAATCCACGACTTATGAAATGCAATTAGAAGTAATCAAATCAAAACGCAAGCATAAACATATATTTCGAATCCCCCCCTAGCCAAGGGGGGGTTTAGTTCCTCATGATACAAAACAAAGAGAATCAAAGAAACACCTAAACATTCCAACAACTCAAACTTGAATTGTATGAACGTTTAGGCCCTCTTCTCTTCCATTCCTCATTCGTACAAAACAAAGAGTATTGAAATTAAACATTGAAATCAAAGAAACACCTAAACATTCCAACAACTCAAACTTGAATTGTATGAACGTTTAGGCCCTCTTATCTTCCTCTTCGTTGTAGCACAAGGTCTAATGGATAGTTTGATGGTGTGAATGGTTTAGGGAGTGGTGAAAATGGAAGGAGGAGGCCACGGCAATGGGATGATTTCTGGTGTGGTGTTTGGATTATTAGGGAGAGAGCATGGCACAAGGGAATGGTTGGTGTTTGTGACTGAAATGTGTATGGAAGAATGAGATGAATTGAATGAATGCAATGTATGGTTTTATAGGGAGAGAAGGGATGGGAGAACATGTGAATGGCAGCTAGGAATGATTAAAGAAGGGAATGCATGTGTAATGACAACTAGATTGGTTGGTGGAAATCTGAAAATGGATGGGAGAGGGAACATGACAACTAGGTAAAGTGAATGTGGCTGCATGTTTGAATGATTAAATGATGCATGTGGGTTGGAAATGCATGTGCAATGATTCTTTGGTGCTGAAAATGCATGTGTAAGCATGTGTTGGCTGAATTAAAGAATGTGAGGGAATGATGAAAGGGGAAACATGACAGCTAGGTTGAATTATGAAGAGTGAATGCATGTGGCTGATTTATGTGAATGATTATGGGTGATTATGATAAGTGATAAGTGGTGATGATAAGTGTATGATATGTGATTATGATAAGTGATAAGTGGTGATGATAAGTAATGATATGTGATTATGATAAGTGATAAGTGGTGATGATAAGTAATGATATGTGGGAGTGTGGCTGAAATGAAGGAGTGGAATGTTGGAATGTTATGCACGGCTAAGGATATAGGAAAGGTTTAAATGTCCTAAAACTAAAGGGAACAAGGTTCCAACACTTTGGTCTTCAATTAGGTCTTCAATTTCGTCCAACACTTTGGCTCCAAGCATAGGCTATCCATCCTTAGCCCAAAAGTGCTCCAAAAGTCTCCAAAATGCATCTTTTTGCTCCTTTAGCCCTTTGGACCTACAAACACACGAAAATAGCTTAAAGTACTAAAATAACTAAAGAAACATAAAGTAAATGCACGAGAACAAGCCATTTAAGTCGCATGAATATGCTCCTATCAGTGCTCCAACTCAACGGGAAAATGACATGGTTTCCCATAGATAAGCCGAAATGGGGACATTCCAATTGGTGTTTTGTAGGCCATACGATATGCCCACAATGCATCATTCAAACACAAGCTCCAATCCTTCCGGTTTGGCCCAACGGTCTTCTCCAAAATTTGCTTGATTTCCCGATTAGAAACCTCGGCTTGCCCACTTGTTTGAGGATGATAAGGTGTTGCCACCTTATGTGTGACGTTATATGATAGGAGCATATTTATGCTAGTTAGTTATGTTGTTTCCTTGCATTTAGTTACTTAATTACTATCTATTTTAGTCTTTTAAGCTATTTTCGTATGTTTTTAGGTCCTAATGGCAAAAAGAGCAAGAAAGTGCATTTTGAGGCTATTTGGAGAAGTTTTGGGCATGGATTGGATAGCTTAACTATGGAGCAATGTGGATGGACGAAATTGAAGTCAAGAGATGCTAGGAAAGGCTAAAAATCTGGAGAAAGAAGTCCAAATGCAAAGAAGATAAGGAAAGAGCAAGAAATAAGGAACCTTATCCAAATTTCCTTATCTTATCCTATCCTAATCTTTTCCTACCTTAATTCCAACTTCAAAGAGGACTCCTTTTTACGTTAAATCACCTAAATATCAAGTTCTAGAAGCCCTCTTTTCGTGCATTAAGTTTATGCCACATTTGACCCTTCTAGAAGTTCTAGAATCTGCCACAAGGACCATTCCTTGTCCTTCTTGGAATCTGATTGAAAGTATCCTTGTTGTTTGGTGATTTGGAGTCCTAATTCCTCTCCTTTTCAGCCCAAATTCGTGCTTTCCCTTCACCCTATAAATACTTGAAGCCACAACACTCAAAAACCACCACCCTCTACCCCAAATTCACACCACACCATCCACCACACCTCAAGAGCCTAAATTCACACAAATCCCCATTGTTGGCAGCAAGGAAGGAAGGAAGAGCCACCTGGAGTGTTTCTAGGTGTATTCAATCTTTATTTTCAATGTTTAATTTATATTCTCTTTGTTTTGTTGTAAACATGAGGAACTAATTTTGTTTTGGCTAGGGAAGACTTTGAAACGATGATTATATTTGCAATATGAATTGATTAATTCCAGTTGTGATTTCATAAATTGTGAACGCAATTTACTTAACCGTTTGATGGATAACTTATTCTTGTTTGTTGATTAAGGGTGCACACTTAGTTTGCATGCATGAATTTGGGGCTAGAATATAAGGGAGTTTCACATAATCGTTACAAACTTATATTCACAAGTAGTTAAGGTTGTTTTCACAATCATGTTAAGTAAATTCCTAGCATGAGTATCATGATGTCATAGTTACAAGTGCTTTGTCAATACTTATGATTTTCATAGAACGTAATGATCTTTGATTGTATCTCTATTATGATGTCATGTAGGGGACTTTTGAAGAATGCTTTGGGTTGTCGTATGATGTCATCCAATCCAATAACTTAAGGAAAATCTGAGGGTTAATTAGTGATGTCACGGTTAATATGGGGTGTTGAGGTTCATGGTTTATCGAAAAGCAACTGATGCGAACTAAGTAAGCACACAAATTAAAACCCTCTTGTGACAATTGTAGTATATAAATAAGTAGGGATCGTTCTTAACCGGGGATTAGGAGGGATTGCAAAATCACTTGGAAACTGACTCAAAAATCGTAAAACAAAGTTTGAACACTAAACTAGACTCAAAGAATACAAAACACTTATAAACACAAATTAAGACACTTTCTAACTAAATTAGACACTAAGGTAAAGGGGGATTGTGGTTTTGACGAAAATAAATTAAATGCACAGATTGTAATTTAAAGGCTGAATTTAAATATGAATGTGATGAAATATGGAATGAATGCTAGCTAGAAGGTTCTTCTCCACACATGTTACACTTGCATACAAAATGATTTTCAGTTGGTCTTTCGATAAATTATGAAACTCAACACCCCGGGTTAATTAGGTCCGCTTAAATTAACCGTCAAGTTTTCCTTAAGTTAATGAATTGGATGGGTTAGCGCAACGCAATTCAAAACATTCTCCAAAAGTCCTTTACGTGAAAAGCACAATAAAGATACAATCAAAGATCATTAAGCATCATGAAAACTATAAGTGTTGACGAGGCATTCGTTACTATGATGAGCATGAAACTAGTGCCAAGAATTCATTTAACGCGATTGTTTATAAGTAACCTCCACTACTTGTGAATATAAATTCATAACTATTAGGTGAAATTCACTTATATTCTAGCGTCATATTCATGCATGAAAATTAAGCGTGCACTCTCAATCAACATACATAAATAAGTTATCGATCAAGCAGTTAAACAAATTGAATTCACCATTCATGAAATTCCAACCAAAAGTAATCAATTCATATTGCAAGCATAAACATGGTTTCGAATCACCCCCTAGCTAACTAGGGGGATTTAGCCTCTCATGTTCACAATAAGAAAAATAAAATTGAATTTAAACATAAAGAATAAAGGATGGATTACACCTAGAACGCCCAACGAATCCACTTGAATTTCTGCGCGTCTAAGTCCTCTTTCCTCTTCTCCTTGATGCGGCAGTGAGGCTAAATGGATGATTTTGGCTACGGATGGTTTTAGAGAATGGGAGAAAATGTAAAATGGTGGCTGCGGCTTGTAGGTTTGTTGGTAATTATGGGAGATGGCTGCAATGTTTTTGGGAAAAGGCACGGGACTAATAATGGGAATTGGCTGCGGGATGGATGAATATGGTGCAGCGGCTTTTTGAATGGTGGAGGTAATGCACGGGTTTTTGTGTTGAACTAGGGTTATGGCTGAATAGAAAATATATTAGGGTGTTGAATGCACGGCTTGGGGAAATTGGTGGCTTAATATTCAAATGGGGGGGCCACGGCTTAGGGAATAATGGGATCTTGGCTTATGGTGGCTGCATGAATTAGGGTGAAATAATAAAATGGGAGGCACGGCTTAGGGTAGAAAACTAATGTATGGTTTATTAGGGTGATAATTAAATGGGGGGGGCCGCGGCTAAATTGTAAAATGTAGGGTTTTAGAAAATGAAATTGGACCAAAGTGCCCTCCTTGCACGGCAAGGGAAGGGAATTAGAGTTAAGGCACGGCAAGGTTGTGTAATTGGGCTAGGGCCTTGGTTTTGTGTCCTAAAATACAGACGTTTAAGTTTAGGAGAGGTTACCAAAACGGGAAACTTAGGGTTAACTTTCCCACTTCAAGTAGGAAACCTTGTTTGAGTAGGATTCCTCGTTTTGGTAAGAATTCATCTTTGGAGTAGGAATTCGTCGTTTCTTCAAGTCTTCAACTCATTCATTCCTCTTTCGCTCCAAAAGACTCCAATTTGCATCTTCTTGCACACTTTGGCCTTATAATCTGAAAATGCAACAAAGTGACTTTAAACACTAAAATAGCTAAGGAAACACAACATAAATGCATGAGAACAAGCTAATTAAGTCGCATGAATATGCTCCTATCAGCAACTGGAAATCAATTTGTATGCAAGTGTGTCATGTGTGGAGAAGGACCCTCTAGCTATCTAATCATCCATATCCCCAAATTCATCCAAACCTTGTTTAAGTCTTTTAGTTACTTGTTTTTATCTTAAATTCGTCAAAAACCCAATCCCTTTTATTTAGTTGTGTCAAATCTGTCCTAATTAGTGTTTTTGAGTGTTTTGAGTCAAAACCAATTCTATTTTCGTCCAAATTGAGTCCTAGAGTCTAGTTTGAGTCTTTTTTGTTGTTTTGTGTTGTTTTGAGTATTTTGAGTTTATTTTGAGTCATATAGGTTTAGTTAAGAGTCTTTGAGTTTGTTTAAGTGTTTTAAGCATATTTTTGTATCTTTGAGTCAGTTTTCATTAGATTAGCAATCCCTCCTAATCCCCGGCCTAGAACGATCCCTACTTATATCTATACTACAATTGTCAAAAAGAGGGTTTAATTTGTGTGCTATTATATATCACATCATTATATTTCTTAAGCAAAGCTTCAATGGTTCAATTGCAAAAATGGGACCCTCCATCACTTATAAGCACTCTTGGCATTCCAAATCTAGCAAATATGTTAGTTTTGACAAAATCTGCAACCACTTTGGAATCATTAGTATGGGTGACTTTTGCTTCCACCCATTTCAACACATAATCAACCACAAGTAAAATATAAAGGAAACCATGAGATGAAGGGAAAGGACCCATAAAATCAATACACTAAACATCAAAAATTTCGACACCATGGATAGGTGTTTGCGGCATTTGGTCTTTTGGACCTATATTTCCGGTTCTTTGGCATCGATCACGTGTTATGCAAAAAGTTCTAGCATCCTCAAATATATTAGGCCAATAAAAACCACATTCAAGTACTTTATGTGCCGTCCTTTGAGTGCCAAAGTGACCTCCACATGCATAAGTGTGACAAAACATTAAAATTGAATTAAACTCCGATTCATGCACACACCTACAAATGATTTGATCTACGCAATATTTCCACAAATAAGGATCATCCCACACATAAAACTGAGCCTCCCTTTTAAGTTTATCATGTTGGTGTTTATTTAGGTTGCTTAGGATTTGTTTAGACACCAAATAATTCACTAAATCGGCATACCAGGGCTCACTTACCTCGATGGACATCAACAGCTCGTCTAGGAATGTCTCTGGGATAAGTACAGCCTCTTCTTCATGTAACATGCGGCTCAAGTGGTTAGCCACCACGTTTTCACTTCCTTTCTTATCCCGGATTGCGATATCGAACTCTTAAAGTAGAAGCATCCAACGAATAAGCCTTGGCTTAGCCTCCTTTTTGGTGAGTAAGTACTTCAACGCTGCATGATCAATGTAAATTATAACTTTAGTACCAAGTAAATAAGAATGAAATTTATCTAAAGCAAAAACAACAGCAAAAAGTTCTTTTTCCGTTGTGGAGTAGTTCAATTGGGCATCATTCAAGGTCTGGGATGCATAATAGATGACATGTGGCTGCTTGTTCTTCCTTCGGCTTAAAACAGCTCCTAATGCATAATCCGAGGCATCGCACATAAGCTCAAAAGGAAGGCTCCAATCTGGTGGAACCATGATGGGGGCCGAAGTGAGCATTTCCTTAAGGTGTTTGAAGGCCTTCTCACATTCCTCATTGAACTTGAATGGCACATCCTTTTGGAGAAGTCGGCAAAGGGGGTTGGAGATTTTTGAAAGGCCCTGGATGAATCGCCTATAAAATCCTGCATGTCCAAGAAAAGAACGAACCTCTCTAACCGAAGTAGGAGAGGGTAAGTAGCGTACAAGATCTATTTTTGATTTATCAACTTCAATCCCTTTGGCCGAAATTATATGCCCTAAAACTATGCCTTGTTTTATCATGAAATGACATTTTTCCCAATTTAAAACAAGGTTAGTTTTAATGCATCGTTCTAAGATTAAAGTGAGATTATGTAAACAATCGTCAAACGAATCACCAAATACACTAAAATCATCCATAAAAACTTCAATTATTTTCTCCACAAAATCTGAAAATATACTTACCATGCATCTTTGAAAGGTGGCTGGTGCATTACATAAACCGAATGGCATGCGACGATAAGCAAGAGTACCAAAAGGACACGTGAAAGTGGTCTTTTCTTGGTCATCCGGAGCTATGACAATTTGATTATATCCCGAATACCCATCAAGAAAACAATAAAAAGAATGACCGGCTAACCTTTCAAGCATTTCATCAATGAATGGCAAAGGGAAGTGGTCCTTCCTTGTGGTGGTGTTGAGCTTCCGATAATCGATGCAAACTGATGTGAGAATTATACGCACACAAATTAAACCCTCTTTTTGACAATTGTAGTATAGATATAAGTAGGGATCGTTCTAGGCCAGGGATTAGGAAGGATTGCTAATCTAATGAAAATTGACTCAAAGAAGTGAAAATAGGCTTTAAAACACTTTAAATAAACTCACAAGACTCTTACTAACTTGTATGACTCAAAACAAACTTTAAAGACTCAAAACAACTCAAAACAACCAAAAAGACTCAATTTAGACTCTAGGACTTAGTTTGGACGAAAATACACTTAGTTTTGACTCTAAAGACTCAAAAAGACTCTTTTGGACAGATTTGGAACAAGTAAGAAAAGGGGTTTTGATTTTGGACGAATTTAAAAGAAAACAAGTAACTTAAAACTTTAAAATAGATTTTGGACGAATTTGAGAAAAACTAATGGATGATGGGATAGCCAAGGGATACTTCTCCACACATGATACTTTCTAACATAAATTGATTTCCAGTTGTTTTTTCGATAAACCATGAACCTCAACACCCCAGATTAACCGTGAATTGCACTAATTAACCCTTAGATTTTCCTAACGTTATTGAATTGGATGATTGCATACAACAACCCAAAGCATTCCCCACAAGTTCCCTACATGAATTGCATAATAGAGATACAAGCAAGAATCATTAAGTTCTTTGAAAACCATAAGCATTGACGAAGCACTCGTTACTATGAATTGCATGAAACTTATGCCAAGAATTTACTTGACATGATTGTGAAAACAACCTTAACTACTTATGAATATTAGTTTGTGACGATTATGTGAAACACCCTAATATTCTAGCTCCAAATTCAAGCATGCAAATTAAGTAGGCCTCCCTAATAAACATACAAGAATAAGTTATCCGTCAAACGGTTAAGTAAATTGCGTTCACAATTTATGAAATCACAACTGGACTTAATCAACTCATATTATAAATGTAATCATGGTTTCAAAGCATCCCTAGGCTAAAATGAGTTTAGCCTCTCATGTTCATGACAAAACAAAGCAATATAGAATTAAACATTGAAAATAAAGATAGATTACACCTAGAAACGTCCAACACTCCAACTCGAATGCACAAACGCCCAAGGTTTGGTCTTCCTTCTCCTCTTCCTTGCTAAGTCACGGCACAAGGTCTATGGTGGGTTTGTGGATGATTTTCTGGGTTTTGGATGGATTTAGGTATGTATGGTGGTGCGGCAAGGGTTGATGGTGGTGTATGGAGGTTGGGATGGAGGTGTGGAAGTAGGGGAATGATGGATGGGTGGTTGTAAGGTCACGGCAAAAGATGGTTGTGTTTATGAATGAATGATTGTTGTGTGAAGGGTGGTGGTGATTAAATGGCATGGCAAGGCTGTTTATATAGGCTAGTTTGGCACACTTAGTGAAGGAAAAGGATTGCACAATCCCATTGAAAAAGGGTTAATTCAAGGCAGAAATCTGATGGGAATTGGAATAGGGAGTTCGGCTAGGATTTAGGGATTCTAGAAGGTTTTTGGTGCGGCATGTGTATAGGGCTGAGATAAGGTTTCTAGAAGGGATTGTTTAGGGCAGATTCCTAAACCTAAAGGGCCTAGGACATGTGATATAAGAGTAGGACAAGGATTATGATTCCTAAACCTACAAGGAATGGAGTTCTTGCGGCAATTGAGTGGATAAGTCTTCTAGAAACTGAAATAAGTGTTTAAATGTGTAATTGATTCCCCCTAATTAGCTAGGTTTAAGTCCCAATCTGATTTGGATAGGATAGAATAGGATAATGTTAGAGATAGGATAGGATAAGGTTTCTAGGATAGGATAAGGTTCCTTTCCTAGCTCTTCTTGTCTTCAATTTCGTCCATCCTCTTTGCTCCATGGTTAAGCTATCCAATCCATGCCCAAAAATGCTCCAAATAGCCTCAAAATGCACTTTATTGCTCCCTTTGCCATTAGAACCTAAAAACATACGAAAATGACTTAAAATACTAAAACAACTATGAATTAACAACATAAATGCATGAAAACAAGCTAAGTAAGTCGCCTAAATATGCTCCTATCACAAACTCTCCAACCTGTTTGGATGCGTGTTGGCACAAGCTCATTCTCGGCATTCTTCACCACCGTCACTCCGGATTTCTTTGGCACTACTTGAATTGGTGAAACCCAACGGCTATCCGAGATAGGATAAATCACTCCACAATCAAGTAACTTGATAACCTCTTTCTTCACAACTTCCATCATTGGAGGGTTGAGTCGACGTTGAGCCTCTCGAGTTGGTTTAGCCCCCTCCTCTAGAAGTATGCGATGCATGCATGTTGTAGGGCTAATTTCCTTAATATCGGCCAAGGTCCATCCTATGGCTATTTTGTGCTCTTTCAACACTCGAACCAATTTGGCCTCTTCTAATGCCGTGAGTGATGAAGAAATAATGACGGGCAACGTCTCTTTGTCTCCCAAATAGACATACTTCAAGTGACTTGGCAATGGTTTAAGTTCAAGAACGGGTGCCTGAATCATTGAAGGTAACAATTTGTTAGTAGAAACGGGAATTGAAATTGGGTTTGGAGGCTTACTTTGATATTGTGCTGATGATTCAAGTGCGGCCACCATCTCGCCAACTTCCTCATCATGCACGGCCAAATTTGCTTCTATACCCATTCTTTCGGCAATTGTGGTTTCAAGTGGGTCCTTGTCCAACGAATCAAGAAAATCATGTGCCAATGACTCAAGTATATCAATAGAGAAACAAGAATGATCGTCTTTAGGATATTTAATAGTTTCAGAAAGATTGAAATCAATAACTTCCCCATCAAATTCCATTGTTAAAGATCCTTTGAACACATCGATCTTGGTGCGGGCTGTTTTCATGAAAGGTCTCCCAAGTAGGATCGGCAATGGTGTAGAATGGGTTGAATCCTCCATGTCAAGCATGTAAAAGTCCACCAAAAAAATCAAATTGTTAACCTGCACCAACACATCTTCCAAAACTCCTTTTGGATAGGCATTAGAACGATCGGCCAATTGAATAATCACACCATCGTTTTTAAGTTCTCTCAAGTTCATAGATGCATAAATTGAGTAAGGCATGACATAAATTGAAGCTCCTAAATCTAGCATAGCATGTTCAAATTTTGTATTTCCAATAACACAAGGAATTGTAAAACTACTCGGATCTTTGCATTTAGGTGGTAGTTTTCTTTGTAACACCGCCGACACATTCTCACTTACCTGGACCACCTTTTTGTTCGAAATCCTCTTCCTTGTGGTGCAAAGCCCTTTCAAAAATTTCGCATACTTAGGAACTTGCTTAATTGCATCAAGGAGCAGAATATTGACTTGAACTTTCCTAAAGGTTTCCAGAATGTCCTTCTCCTTCTCCTCTTTCTTTAATTGCCTAAATCTGCTAGGGAAGGGCACATTTAGGGGAATAGAACTTGACAAAGTCGAATTTGGACTTACCTTAGGGTTGTTGGACGGTTTTGGGGTGGTAGATGGCTGCGGCAAGGTTTGTTCCACCCTTGCCGTGGCTTTTGTTCCTTGTTCCTCCTCTTCTTGCAGCAACATGTCCTCTTCTTGACTTGTTTTGGATGGTTTTGGGGTGGTTCCAACCTCCTTACCACTTCTCAACGTGATTGCCTTGGCAGATTCGAACCCTCCCTTTGGATTGACAATGGTTGAGATAAGGAGCTTGCCTTGGTCTCGGAATTGTCTTACAAACTCCGCAATCTGCCCAATTTGCTTCTCCAAGTGATCCACCCTTTTGTCTTGGTTTTGCATGGCTTTTTCTTGATTTTGCAATGCTTTGTCTTGATTCTCTTGCCCCTGAGACAAATCGGTAAGTAACTTAAGAAGTGTTTCATTGTCCAAAGACATACCTTGATTGTTTTGGGCAGGTTGTGCTTGGTTTAGATTGGGGCTGAATGGCTTGGTGTAGAACCCCGGGGGTTGTTGTCTAAAGCCTCCTTGTTGTGGAGGTTGTTGAGGCTCCCTCCACTTGAAATTTGGGTGGTCGCTCCAACCCAGATTGTATGTGTTGGAGTATGGATCATTTCTTGGTTGATTTTGGCTTGGAAATCCAATGGCATTTGCACTTTCCCATCCCCCATTCTCAATCAATTGAGGGCACTTGTCCGAATGATGTCCTTGGATAGAACATACGCCACATACACTTGGTCCTTGTATCCTCATTCCTTCGGCCATCTGAGACACAATAGAAGCAAGATTAGCTAATTGAGATTGAATGTCGGATTGGGAACTTACCTCATTCACTTGTTGTTGTGGGGTGTCTCTTTGTCCAACACCTTCATATTGTTGTGCATTCAATGTTCTATTTGCAATTAAAACCTTGGCAGCCACGGGTGTTTTGTCAACCAAAGCACCTTCCGCGCGAGGCATCTAGCATTTGTCTCTCAATTGGAAGAAGTCCTTCGTAGAAATATTGAATTAAAAGTTCTTCCTTCATTTGATGTTGAGGGCATGATGCAAATTAGGTCTTGAAACGTTCATAATATGCCGGATGATAGGAGCATATTCATGCCAGTATCGTAAATCCAGAAAATGCTTTCTTTGTTATAACATATGTGAGGTACTAGTCTTTCATGTTTACATCAATCCCTCACATATAACTAGTGTAGGGTGTGTAGTCAGAAAATCTGTGTGAAAATAGAGTGCATTCTAGTAAGGAATTGAGGAAATTCTCTAAGGCATGTTACTACATTCAAATCATGGTTTTAAATGCTTAATTGTGAACTAGTACGTGGTGACTATAATTAAAAATGTACTTAAGTGTAAAGATGGCTAAAATCTGTGGGAATAATGATTTTTAACTTGTCATGTACATTGGAAATCCCTGAGACGATTGTTGGAAGGTTTAGGTTGTGTTTTTCTTGTTCAGTGTCGTTTTGTTTTTGGTTTCTTTTGTTTTGTTTTGCTCGAGGACTAGCAAAAGCTAAGTGTGGGGGTATTTGATAGGAGCATATTCATGCGACTTAAATGGCTTGTTCTCGTGCATTTACGTTATGTTTCTTTAGTTATTTTAGTACTTTAAGCTATTTTCGTGTGTTTGTAGGTCCAAAGGGCTAAAGGAGCAAAAAGATGCATTTTGGAGACTTTTGGAGCACTTTTGGGCTAAGGATGGATAGGCTATGCTTGGAGCCAAAGTGTTGGACGAAATTGAAGACCTAATTGAAGACCAAAGTGTTGGAACCTTGTTCCCTTTAGTTTTAGGACATGTAAACCTTTCCTATATCCTTAGCCGTGCATAACATTCCAACATTCCACTCCTTCATTTCAGCCACACTCCCACATATCATTACTTATCATCACCACTTATCACTTATCATAATCACATATCATTACTTATCATCACCACTTATCACTTATCATAAATCATTACTTATCATCACCACTTATCACTTATCATAATCACATATCATACACTTATCATCACCACTTATCACTTATCATAATCACCCATAATCATTCACATAAATCAGCCACATGCATTCACTCTTCATAATTCAACCTAGCTGTCATGTTTCCCCTTTCATCATTCCCTCACATTCTTTAATTCAGCCAACACATGCTTACACATGCATTTTTAGCACCAAAGAATCATTGCACATGCATTTCCAACCCACATGCATCATTTAATCATTCAAACATGCAGCCACATTCACTTTACCTAGCTGTCATGTTCCCTCTCCCATCCATTTTCAGATTTCCACCAACCAATCTAGTTGTCATTACACATGCATTCCCTTCTTTAATCATTCCTAGCTGCCATTCACATGTTCTCTCATCCCTTCTCTCCCTATAAAACCATGCATTGCATTCATTCAATTCATTCCCATTCATACACAATTCATTCACCATTCACGCCAGAAATTCATCCCCTCTCTATAACACATCCATACTTCACCATTCTTCATATTTTCTGCCCAAAAAGAAGCCTTGAGGTCCCCTACATCCATCCCTATCCTAAACACATCATTCTACACCATCCATAACTCCCCATCCCTCCAAACCTATCCTTAGACCTTGTGCTACAACGAAGAGGAGGAGAAGAGTGCCTAAACGTTCATACAATTCAAGTTTGAGTTGTTGGAATGTTTAGGTGTTTCTTTTCCTCGATTCCAATGTTTAATTTCAATTCTCTTTGTTTTGTACGTATGAGGAACTAAACCCCCCCTGGTTAGGGGGGGGATTCGAAATATATGTTTATGCTTGCATTTTGATTTGATTACTTCTAATTGCGTTTCATAAGTTGTGAATTCAATTTGTTTAACTATTTGATTGATAACCTATTTATGTATGCTTATTGAGAGTTCACGCTTAATTTTCATGCATGAATTTGACGCTAGAATATAAGTGAGTTTCACGTAATAGTTATGAACTTATATTCACAAGTAGTGGAGGTTGCTTATAAACAATCGCGTTAAACATATTCTTGGCATAAGTTTCATGCAATCATAGTAACGAATGCCTCGTCAACACTTATAGTTTTCATGTTGCTTAATGATTCTTGCTTGTATCTCTATTATGCAATTCATGTAGGGAACTTGTGAGGAATGCTTTGGGTTGTCGTATGCAATCATCCAATTCATTAACTTAAGGAAAACTTGACGGTTAATTTAAGCGGACCTAATTAACCCGGGGCGTTGAGAATTCATGGTTTATTGAAATGCAATTGGAAATCTTTTTATTATGCAAGTGTAACATGTGTGGAGATGAACCCCTTAGCTAACCATCCCATCCATTCAATTCCATCACATTCATCTTTACAATCTGTTTTTAATTACAATCTGTGCATTTTAGTTAATTTCGTCAAAAACTCATCCCCCCTTACTTTAGTGTCCAACTTAGTTAGAAAGTGTCTTAGTTTGTGTTTCTAAGTGTTTTGATTCATTTTATTACCCAATTTCGTCCAAAGTAGTCAAAGTGCTCAAAACTGCCCAGAAAGTGTTTTTAAGGCAGTTTTGAGTGTTTTGGGGCTGTTTTGAGTCCTTTCATTTGTTTTAGTGTTTTAAATGTTTTGTTTTGCATTCTTTGAGTCTAGGTTAGTGTTTTAAACTTTATTTTACGCTTTTGAGTCAGTTTCCAAGTGATTTTGCAATCCCTCCTAATCTCCGGTTAAGAACGATCCCTACTTATATCTATACTACAATTGTCAAAAAGAGGGTTTAATTTGTGTGCGTATAATTCTTGCATCAAAGGAAAAGACTCCTCTTGGTTTTTTTGAATGCCACTAATTTTCTTCCTCAAAAGAATCACTCTTGAAGTTGGGAAGAATTTCTCTAAGAATGCCCGCTTCATACTTTCCCAAAAAGTGACGGTTCCGGATGCCAATTCGTATAGCCAATCTTTAGCCTTTTCTAGAAGAGAGAATGGAAAGGCCTTCATCTTCAAAATGTTCCCATCAACATTGATGGGTGTCATACTCAAACATACCACTTCAAACTCCTTAAGATGCTTGTTTGGATCTTCCATGGACAAACCATGGTATTTGGGAATGTGATGCAACAAGCTAGACTTCAATTCGAACTCATCGGTCTTGCCTTAGGCGGCCATAGGATATTGAATGCATAAAGGCACGTCATTGTCTAGTCCCGAGGCCGAAAGTTCTTTGATTGTTCGATTGTCCGCCACCATGCTTTCTTCTTCTTCAAATTCAGATTCGGAATCTGAACTTGAACTAAGCGGATAAGGTTCTGGTTGCTTCCTCATTCTTCTCAAAGTTCGTTCAAAATCGTCGTCGAAATCCAATATGTTTGCACGAATAGGTTGAGAATGACGAGTCATAAACTAGTACCTGAAAATAAAGAACACAACCAAATCAGCAATCAATTTAAAAGGCACGGCACACTTAAAAGAAAATACAAAGACACTAAAAAGACACTACACAAACAAAAGGGATTAGCAAGTTTGCTAATCCCCGGCAACGGTGCCAAAATTTGATGTGAAAATTAACTTGACACACAAATTAAACCCTATTTGTGACAATTGTAGTAGATATGTAAGTAGGGATCGTTCTAGACCGGGGATTAACTAGGGATGCTAATCTATATAAATAAGACTCAAAAACACTAAACTAGACTCTATAGGCTTAAAACTAACTTTAGACACTTAAAACAGCAACCAATACTCAACTAACTTTAGACATTTAAAACAGCAACCAATACTCAAAAAGACTCAATTTTAGGCTCAATAAGTGTTTTGGATGAAAATAGGACTTGACTTGACTCAAAAGACTCAAGGAAACCAAGTTTTGACTCAAATATGCAGACTAAATAAAATAGGGATTGTTTTTGACGAATTTTAAACTTAAAACAAAGACTTTATAGAAAACACTTTTGAAAAACGAATTTAAGTAAAATAAATGGGTGAAAAGCTAGTTAGAGGGTCCTTCTCCACACATGATATATGCATACGAACCAATTTCCAGTTATTATTCCTTTAGACTATAAATGACAACGCCCCAAATTAGTTGCATCGCACAACTAATCCTCAAGTTTTCCTTACTTCATTGAATTGCATGAAAACGCATTACAACCAAATTATCTTTTTCAAGTTCTTTATATGAGACGCATAACAAAGATACATATCAAAAGTCATTAAGTTTTGTGAAAAGTATAAGCATTGACAAGGCATTCATCACTATGAAACGCATGAGACTCATACCAAGGATTTACTTAACGCGATTGTGACTAGCAACCTCCACTACTTCTGAATATAAGTGAATAACTATTAGGTGAAACCCCCTTATACTCTAGCATCAAATTCATGCATGCAAATTAAGTGTTAACCCCCAACCCACATACATAAACCAGTTTTAATAACTTATATAAGCAAATCACATTCATGCCTTAAGAAATAATAACCGGACGGAATCAATTCATATAAAACATATAATCATGGCTTCGAATTCACCTCCAACTAAAAGGAAGTTAGTTCCTCATGTTCGCAAAACAAAGATAATTAAATTTAGACATTGAACTAAGACTAAGGATAGAAAGAACCAAGAAAACACTCCACACTCCAATGGCATGCACGACACTCCCTTGGATGACAGATTGCACAAGTCCTCCTCTCTTTCCTTCCTTGCTTGCGGCACTAGGGTGGTGTAGGGTGAATTGTGGTGTTTGATGGCTGAAAGTATGAATGAATGAATGAGTGAATGGATGGTTGAATGGTCCGGCATAGGGCTATTTATATAGGCTGATTATGCTCAATTAGTGAAGGAAAAGGATTGCACAATCCCGTTGAAAAAGGGTTAATTCAAGGTAGAAACCAAAGGGGGAATGGACTAGGTAGTGCACAGCTTGGTTTTAGGGGATTCTAGAAGGGTAGGTGCGGCACCTTTGTAGGGATGAGATAAGGTTTCTAGAAAGAATGGTTTAGAACAGATTTTTGGTCCTAAAGGGATAAGGAGATATGATATAGGTGTAGAGGAAGGATTGTAACCCCTAAACCTACAAGGAATGGTGTTTATGCGGCAAACAATTGGATAAGGCTTCTAGAAACTGAAATAGGTGTTTAAATGTGTAATTAATCCCCTCTAATTAGCTAGATTTAAGTCCTAACCTGATTTGGATAGGATAGAATAAGATAATGTTAGAGTTAGGAAAGGATAAGGTTGGTTAGGATAGGATAAGATAAAGTTGGATAAGGTTCCTTATTTCTTGCTATTTCCTTATCTTCTTTGCATTAGGACTTCATCCACCAGATTTGTAGCCTTTCCTAGTCCTTCTTGACTTCAATTTCGTCCATCCTCTTTGCTCCATGGTTAAGCTATCCAATCCATGCCCAAAAATGCTCCATTTAGCTCCAAAATGCCCTTTCTTGCTCCTTTTGCCATTAAGACCTAAAAACATACGAAAATAGCTTAAAAGACTAAAATAACTAGTAATTAACTCACTAAATGCAAGGAAACAACATAACTAAGTAGCATAAATATGCTTCTATCAAATTCCCCCACACTTAGCTTTTGCTAGTCCTCAAGCAAAACGAAATAAACAAAACAAACAAAACACAATCTAGACCTTCCAACATGTACCTCAGGGATTTCCAATGAACATGACACATTAAAGAACATCATTCCCACGGTTTTTGGCTTTCTTTACCCTTTAGCAAACACTTAACCATAGTTACCACTTACTAGTTCACATTTAATCAATTAAAACAACGTTTTGATTGTAGTAACATGCCTTAGAGAATTCCCTCAATTCCTCACTAGAATGCTCTCTATTTTCACACAGAATTTTTACTACACACCCTACACTAGGTATATGTGAGAAGCTTGATTTAAACATGTAGACTAACACTCACATATGTCGTAACAAAGAAGGCAATTTCTGGAATTATTAATTTGTATATGATCTCATGAATGGAATGCCACTACTTAGATGCGAGAACCAGGGATACCATATGCTCAAACCAATTTTAAACTCCACATATTGAAACACATAACAATCAAGATTGAAGTCTAAGGGTTGTAACGGGGCTAAGGTGTTGGCTAACAAAGAAAGGTAAGGATAAACAAAAGTTCTTAAAGCAATAGTAAGCAAAGTGATGAAATAAACGCTTAGAATTCACTTTTGAATGCAAAAATCACTTTTTGAGCACCAAGGGAAGATTCACACAAAACTTAGGCCCATATTCAAACTTTTTGGACCCTTTCTTCAACATTCACACTTGTGAACTCATTCTCACTTATTTTCAACTCCTTTTTCTTTCTTTTCTCTTCTTTTTCTTCTTTTTCACTTTTTTTTTCTTTCGTGCCCCTCTCTTTCTTTGGCACACAAACATACTACTTCATAAATTCCTACGAAAATCCCTTCCCCCACTTGTTTTTCTGCAATTTTTAGATCGAAAGAAATTCATTCTAAGTCATGCTTTACTATCCTTTAAGAATAAGGGTTTGGATAGTCCTAATCTAGGCTAGGTAAGGATTACATGGTTAACAAAGAAAATAGGCTAAATAAGGCTCAAAGGGGTTAAACCTACAATACATATGCAACGGGGTAAGGCTTTTTGGCTCTGGGTTTAAACTAACCAACTTGATCTTATTATTTCTTATGCTAATCAATTTTATGCTTTGAATGAAATGGGCATGAGTTCTAGTATTTGGAACTATAGTGATGAAACGCATTCTAAGTAGCAACCAAGCAAAGAATGATGAGATCATGCAACGACTTTAGAAAACAAGAAATCAAGATTAATAACTCTCCAAACAATGTTTAGGCTCAAATCTCTCAGGGTTGTAGCGTTAGTTTGAGTTTCTTCCTTCAAGCATGTTACAAAAACTGATTTTTTTCTTTTGTGATTACATGTGAATTCGTACATGTCAACTATAACCAAGCAATTAAAACCAAAGAGCATATCAAACTTCCATCCATGTTTGTAACTTTCTTTAATAGTCATGCAATTAAAAACCAAATCCTCATCATTGATGTGATATATAATAGCACACAAATTAAACCCTCTTTTTGACAATTGTAGTATAGATATAAGTAGGGATCGTTCTTGGCCGGGGATTAGGAGGGATTGCTAATCTAATGAAAACTGACTCAAAGATACAAAAATATGCTTCAAAACACTTAAACAAACTCAAAAGACTCTTAGCTAAACTTATATGACTCAAAACAAACTTAAAAGACTCAAAACTGAAGGAAGATTTGTGAAAAACAAGTTCATTTGAGCAACATCAACAACATGCAATTAACAATTAAAAGGCGGAATCATGTTTATATGCACTCAAAAACAAAACTTAACCCATGAACTTCAAAGCCTAGTAGATAGGTGAACCATGACTCAACTCAAAACAAAGTGAGTTGAGAAATCAATACCTTTGTAGATTCCTCCTTGCATAAGCAAAGGCTAATCACCCAAAAAGAGGGCCTTCATTCCTTGCATCTTAGATCCATGGATTTGGATGGATGAAAAGGTTTCTCCAAGTTCCCAAAATTGAGAACCTCTAAGTCTCCACACCAAGGCATATTGTAGAAGAAATGAGTGACCTTGAGGAAGTAAGATTGCTAGATGTTTTCCTCAAGGGTGGCCGACCATTTCTAGAGAGAAAGGAGAGTTTGTGTTTCTCCAATTTCCCCAAAAACAACCCCTTATGAATTTTGGCTATTAAGTCACACTTATACCTTAATTCATTTGAGTGGCAAACTTGTAAATAAGTCCAAAACCCACTCTTTCTCTAAATGGTCGGCCTTAGGGTATTCATTGGGCTATTTGGGCCTTTGTGAATCATCATTCATTAAGTTGTCATACAACTTAAGTCAATGGACTTGACGTTCGAAGCCCATTGGGCCTTAAGGTCCAAAACTATCCCGAGGTCTTCAACGAACTTATTCGTTTGATTAATAATCATATTAATTAATCCTTGCCATAAATAATTAAACCATTTAATTATTTTTACTCATCTCCGTTGAATCTTCAATCTCTACCTTACACGGTGTACGATCCATTAGGTTCCTTTTAGCGAGGCAGTGGGCGATTCAAACTCTTTCAAATCGATTGTGAATTGAAACTTACTTTCAATTCTCCCGTTAGTGATAATACACTTTTAGGGCTTCCACAAACCATGGTTGACGCCTAGCAGCATGTCATGGTTACCTAAGCTAATCAGAAGAGGTGGAGAACCTATTCAGTTTTAGGATTACAAATGCAATACGGTCTTTCTCTAATACAATACTCTTGACCACATTGTTTGGTTTGATAGTTTATTCATGTCTACTATCCAATGTGAGTCTTGTGCTTATATGATTACCTTGAATGTGATTTGGAACACATTCCTAAATCTCATTCATACTTTGGCCAAAGATTCTTAATCATATCATAGAGTATTCTCCCTCAAACAGTTTGAAGGTTAGAGATCCCTTGTTGCGCATTCACTTGCCTCCATGGCTAAGTGGCTTAACCCCAACGATGTCGTGGACACCCTCCTGATGGAGTGACTTTGACATAATCAAAGATTAAGGACCTAACCACAAGACAACTGTGATGCCTCAGGTCAAAAGACTAATTTGCATTATCCCAACCATGAGTTCTCATGTGACATGAATATGAGAACTCTTCATTGGTCGTGTTCAGTGAACTCATTCTCTATTGAGCACCTACGTACTTGTCTTGATGTCACACACACCAATGACTCGAGACTAGTCACTCTCCCTGAGAGAAGACATAGCACGTACTGATCTTAACGGACTGTCAATGCCCAATTGACAATCCTATGATCAGGAACATTTAGGATGTGTCAACGAAAGAATGGTCTCATGAATCTAACTTCTTTAGATCGCATTATTCCAATCACATATTCCTTGGACTTATCGTTTAAGCATATAACATTTATATGAGACGGCTCAAACAATAATCTTTGCCCTTTACATTTAAACTACATTAGTTTGAAATGTCCGTAAAGTATCATCATATGATTGGTTTTAGGGCACATTTCCAACAAAAACAACACAAAACAATAAAAAAGACTCAAACTAGACTCTAGGACTCAATTTGGACGAAAATAGAATTGGTTTTGACTCAAAAGACTCAAAAACACACTTTAGGACAGATTTGACACAACTAAATAAAGGGGATTGGGTTTTTGACGAATTTCAGATAAAAACAAGTAACTAAAAGACTTAAACAAGGTTTGGACGAATTTGGGGATATGGATGGGTGATTAGCTAGCTAGAGGGTCATTCTCCACACATGACACACTTGCATACAAATTGATTTACAGTTGCTTTTCGATAAACCATGAACCTCAACACCCCAGATTAACCGTGACATCACTAATTAACCCTCAAATTTTCCTTAAGTTATTGGAGTGGATGACATCATACGACAACCCAAAGCATTCTTCAAAAGTCCCCTACATGACATCATAATAGAGATACAATCAAAGATCATTACGTTCTATGAAAATCTTAAGTATTGACAAAGCACTCGTAACTATGACATCATGATACTCATGCTAGGAATTTACTTAACATGATTGTGAAAACAACCTTAACTACTTGTGAATATAAGTTTGTAACGATTATGTGAAACTCCCTTATATTCTAGCCCCAAATTCATGCATGCAAACTAAGTGTGCACCCTTAATCAACAAACAAGAATAAGTTATCCATCAAACGGTTAAGTAAATTGCATTCACAATTTATGAAATCACAATTGGAATTAATCAATTCGTATTGCAAATATAATCATGGTTTCAAAGTCACCCGTAGCTAAAACAAGTTTAGCTCCTCATGTTTACAAAACAAAGATAATTAAACTTAAACATTAAAAACAAAGATAGAATACACCTAGAAACACTCCAGGTGGCTCCTCCTTCCTTCCTTGCTGCCAACAATGGGGATTTGTGTGAATTTAGGCTCTTGAGGTGTGGTGAATGGTGTGGTGTGAATTTGTGGTAGAGGGTGGTGATTTTTGAGTGTTGTGGCATCAAGTATTTATAGGGTGAAGGGGAGGCACGAATTTGGGCTATAAAAGAGAGGAATTAGGACTCCAAATCACCAGAGAACAAGGATACTTTCAATCAGATTCCAAGGAGGACAAGGAATGGTCCTTGAGGCAGATTCTAGAACTTCTAGAAGGGTTACATGTGGCATAAACTTAATGCACGAAAATAGGGCTTCTAGAACTTGATATTTAGGTGATTTAATGTGAAAAGGAGTCCTCTTTGAAGTTGGAATTAAGGAAGGAAAAGATTAGGATAGGATAAGATAAGATAAGGTTGGATAAGGTTTGGATAAGATAAGGAAATTTGGATAAGGTTCCTTATTTCTTGCTCTTTCCTTGTCTTCTTTGCATTTGGACTTCTTTCTCCAGATTTTAGCCTTTCCTAGCGTCTCTTGACTTCAATTTCGTCCATCCACATTGCTCCATAGTTAAGCTATCCAATTCATGCCCAAAACTGCTCCAAATAGCCTCAAAATGCACTTTCTTGCTCCTTTTGCCATTAGGACCTAAAAACATACGAAAATAGCTTAAAAGACTAAAATAGATAGTAATTAAGTAACTAAATGCAAGGAAACAACATAACTAACTAGCATAAATATGCTCCTATCAATCATTGTGTTGGAAGGTACCCTAAGACACAAACAAACACAAAAACAAAACGACTCTAAAAACAACTCTTGTTGGGTTTTCCAAACACTCTTTTTCGATTTTTTTTTTCAAATTTTCGGATTTTCTGTTTAAGACACATAAAAACACTTCAAAACACACTAAAAACACTTCAAAACAGTGAAAAACAACTTTAGAAATGATAGGTGATAAAATCCCACGAATTTTTATGAAAAACACTTTGTTTACCCCCCCCCCCCAACACTTAAACCAAACATTGTCCTCAATGTTTTAAGTATAGACTCACAAACAAATGAAAAGAGCATATTCTTGTGCATTTGTGCTATTATTTCCTAGTTAATGTCGTATTTCAACTCAATTGCGTGTGTTTGTAGGTCCTAAGGGTTAAAGTACCAAGAAAGTGCATTTTGGTGCATTTTCGAGCAATTTTGGACACTATGTGGATAGCTTGCATATGGGCCAACATGGATGGACGAATTTGGACTTCAAGAGGCTAGAAATGTGATGAGAAGAGGAAGGAACTAAGCTCAAGACAAACTGGATAAGGAAGTAGCTCAAAAGAGGAAACCCTATCCAAAACCTTATCTAAAACCTTATCCAACATTATCCAAAACATTATCCAAACCTTATCTCACCTTATCCTATCCTAACCTTATCATGTCTTAATCCTAGTTGCAAGGGGACCTAAATAGCTATTTCTAGAACCTATTTCTAGAAGCATCCTCATCTAGAAGGCCCAAATCAGCCACAAAACTCATTCTTTGTAGAAACCTTACAAAGGTGGCGCCAAATCCCTTCTAGAAGGCCTTGCCTTGCCTTGCAAGCCATTCCACCCTTTCCTCCATGTGTGCCGCACCTTTGTAGGCCCTATCCCTTTTGGATTCCGATTTCTAGGGCCTAATTCCTTTTGGATTTGGGTTACACAAGCCTTGTATGAAACTAAGTGGGCCAAACCCCCTCCTAAGTGGATTTGATCACCTATAGCCGAACCCTAGGGCCCTAATCCACTAAATCTGTTAAGTGTAACCCTAATCTAGTTAACCCTAGGACTATATAAACATAAAATTAGCCAAAAATTCGTACCACCCTTTATGCTATTCAGAAACCCTATTGCCGCAACCCCTATTCTTCATTCTTCAACCTCTATACACCTCCATACACCTCCATACACACCTGCCGCACCCCTACCACCATAATCAGCCATCCTTCATCCCTCTAAACAAGAACACACCATTCAAACCCCCCAAATCCACCACACACACCTTGTGTCGCAGCAAGGAGGAGGAAGAGAAGCCCTAGCCGTGCATCAAATTCATCCTGGAATTGCTGAAACGTTTAGGTGTAATCTTTCTTATGATTTCCATGTTTAAATTCAATACTCTTTGTTTTGCAAGTATGAGGAACTAATCCCCTTTTTGGCTAGGGGGAATTTCGAAACCATGGCAATATTTGCATGATGATTTGAGTACTTTCAGTTGTGATTTCATGAATGGTGAATTCAATTTACTTATCTGTTTTAATTAAAACTTGTTTATGTATATGAATTGAGAGTGCACACTTAATTTGCATGCATAAATCTGATGCTAGGGTATAAGGAAACTTCACTTAATCGTTGGGAACTTATATTCATGAGTAGTTAAGATTGTTGGTCACAATTATGTTAAGTAAATTCTTGGCATAAGTATCATGCGCTTTCATAGTTACGAATGCCTCGTCAACACCTATGATTTCCATAGAACCTAATGATATTTGATTGTTTTTCGATTATGCGCTTTCATGTAGAGAACTTTTACGGAATAATTTGATTGCAATGCGTTAATTCCATTCAATTTAATGACCTGAGGGAAATCTGAGAGTTAATTTAAGCGTACCTAATTAACTTGGGGTGTTGAGGTTCATAATTCATTGAATAAGCAACTGGAGATTGTTTTGTATGCAAGTTTGCCATGTGTGGAGAAAAACCTCCTAGCTATCTCACCATCCACTTAATTGCATCAAATTCGTCCAAATCTGCCTAGTTTAATTTATTATTTTGTTTGTTTGATTTTTGTCCAAAATCAAATCCCCATTTATTCTAGAGTGTCTAAATAGTTCAAATATGTTTTAGATTGTGTTTTTAAGAGTTTTGAGTCAAGTTAGAACTAAATTTCGTCCAAGTTTGTGTTTAGAGTCAAAACTGCCCAGATTGTGTTTTTAGCTTATTTTGAGTCTTGTGAACTTGTTTTGAGTCTTTTTAAGTTAAGTTAAGTATTTCCAAGGTTAGTTTTATTTATTTGAGTCAGTTTAAAGTGCTTAGCAATCCCTCCTAATCCCTGGTTTAAGAACGATCCTGATGCGAAATAGATAAGCACACAAATTAAACCCTCTTATTGTCAAATTGTAGTAAGGATGCAAGTAGGGATCGTTCTAGACCGGGGATTAGGAGGGCTTGCTAAAACCTCTAAATTGACTCAAAAACATAAAAACAAAGTTAAAAACGTTCACAAAGACTCAAAGGACTCAAAACAGGTTCAAAAGACTCAAAACTGCCTAAAAACACTAACTAGGCAGTTTCTGACCTTAAACACAAATTTGGACGAATTTAAGATTATAGGTTGATTCAAAACACTTTAAAACACAAATTAAGACACTTTAACACTAAACTAGACTCAAAGAATGCAAAACTAAAAGTTAAAACACTTAAACAAACCTAAAACCCAAAACAGCAACTAGAAGACTCCAAACTGCCTAAAAACCACTTTCTGGGCAGTTTTGAGCACCTACACTAATTTTGGACGAAATTGGATGAAAACTTGAATCAAAATATTTAGAAACACAAATCAAAACACTTTCTAACTAATCTAAGACTTCAAATTAAAGGGGGATTTGTTTTGGACGAAAATTGAAATAACAAAACAAAGTAACAAACTAGGCAGATTGTAAAACGAATTCCTTGAAAACAAGATGATGGATGGATTAGCTACGGGGTTCATCTCCACACATGTTACACTTGCATACAAAACGATTTCTAATTGCTTTTCAATAAACCATGAATTCTCAACGCCCCGGGTTAATTAGGTCCGCTTAAATTAACCGTCAAGTTTTCCTTAAGTTAATGAATTGGATGATTGCATACGACAACCCAAAGCATTCCTCACAAGTTCCCTACATGAATTGCATAATAGAGATACAAGCAAGAATCATTAAGCATCATGAAAACTATAAGTGTTGACGAGGCATTCGTTACTATGATTGCATGAAACTTATGCCAAGAATTTGTTTAACGCGATTGTTTATAAGCAACCTCCACTACTTATGAATATAAGTTCATAACTATTACGTGAAACTCACTTATATTCTAGCGTCAAATTCATGCATGAAAATTAAGCGTGCACTCTCAATAAACATACATAAATAAGTTATCAATCAAACAGTTAAACAAATTGAATCCACGACTTATGAAATGCAATTAGAAGTAATCAAATCAAAACGCAAGCATAAACATATATTTCGAATCCCCCCCTAGCCAAGGGGGGTTTAGTTCCTCATGATACAAAACAAAGATAATCAAAGAAACACCTAAACATTCCAACAACTCAAACTTGAATTGTATGAACGTTTAGGCCCTCTTCTCTTCCATTCCTCATTCGTACAAAACAAAGAGTATTGAAATTAAACATTGAAATCAAAGAAACACCTAAACATTCCAACAGCTCAAACTTGAATTGTATGAACGTTTAGGCCCTCTTATCTTCCTCTTCGTTGTAGCACAAGGTCTAAGGATAGTTTGATGGTGTGAATGGTTTGGGGAGTGGTGAAAATGGATGAGGAATGGTATTTGGATTCTAAGGGAGAATAACTCACGGCAAAGAGAAGGAATGGAAGTGTTTGTGGTGTGTTGTGTTGTGAATGGAATGAGATGAATTGAATGAATGCAATGCATGGTTTTATAGGGAGAGAAGGGATGGGAGAACATGTGAATGGCAGCTAGGAATGATTAAAGAAGGGAATGCATGTGTAATGACAACTAGATTGGTTGGTGGAAATCTGAAAATGGATGGGAGAGGGAACATGACAGCTAGGTAAAGTGAATGTGGCTGCATGTTTGAATGATTAAATGATGCATGTGGGTTGGAAATGCATGTGCAATGATTCTTTGGTGCTGAAAATGCATGTGTAAGCATGTGTTGGCTGAATTAAAGAATGTGAGGGAATGATGAAAGGGGAAACATGACAGCTAGGTTGAATTATGAAGAGTGAATGCATGTGGCTGATTTATGTGAATGATTATGGGTGATTATGATAAGTGATAAGTGGTGATGATAAGTAATGATATGTGGGAGTGTGGCTGAAATGAAGGAGTGGAATGTTGGAATGTTATGCACGGCTAAGGATATAGGAAAGGTTTAAATGTCCTAAAACTAAAGGGAACAAAGTTCCAACACTTTGGTCTTCAATTAGGTCTTCAATTTCGTCCAACACTTTGGCTCCAAGCATAGGCTATCCATCCTTAGCCCAAAAGTGCTCCAAAAGTCTCCAAAATGCATCTTTTTGCTCCTTTAGCCCTTTGGACCTACAAACACACGAAAATAGCTTAAAGTACTAAAATAACTAAAGAAACATAACGTAAATGCACGAGAACAAGCCATTTAAGTCGTATGAATATGCTCCTATCAGATCCCTACTTATTTATATGCTACAATTGTCAAAAGAGGGTTAATTTGTGTGTTAAGTTAATTTTCACATCAAATTTTGGCGCCGTTGCCGGGGATTAGCAACTTTGCTAATCCCTTGTTATTTCTTTTTGGTTTTTTTTCGTGTGTTATTGGTTTTTGTTGCTGACTTATTTGTTTTCTTGTTTTAGGCACTAGTTTATGACTCGGAGTTCTCAACCGGTTCATGCGCATATCTTCGACTTTAACAACGATTTTGAGGGAGCCTTGAGAAGAAAGAAGAATCAACAAGAGCCTCAACCACCTCAATCTGCACCTGAGCTTGAAGAGGACGAAATACAAGTGGGAGATAAGGCCACAGCAAGGGTTTTTGAGGAAGAACAAGTTATGGCAGCCGACAACCAAACAATCAAGGAGCTCTGCTTTGGGATTGGATAATGCCATGCCTCTATGCATTCAATATCCAAGGGCAGCCCCAGACAAGACTGATGATGCTGTCTAAGTAAGCACACAAATTAAAACCCTCTTGTGACAATTGTAGTATATAAATAAGTAGGGATCGTTCTTAACCGGGGATTAGGAGGGATTGCAAAATCACTTGGAAACTGACTCAAAAACGTAAAATAAAGTTTGAAATACTAAACTAGACTCAAAGAATGCAAAACTAACAATAAAAACACTCAAACAAATCAAAAGACTCAAAGAATACAAAACACTTATAAACACAAATTAAAACACTTTCTAACTAAATTAGACACTAAGATAAAGGGGGAATGAGATTTTTGACGAAAATAAATTAAATGCACAAATTGTAATTTAAAGGCAGAATTTAAATATGAATGTGATGAAATATGGAATGAATGCTAGCTAGAAGGTTCTTCTCCACACATGTCACACTTGCATACACTTTGATTTTCAGTTGGTATTTCGATAAATTATGGAACTCGACACTCCAAGTTAATTAGGTCCGCTTAAATTAACCTTCAAATTTCCCTAGAATCATTGAATTGGATGAATATGCATCGCAAACAAATTATTCCTAACAAGTTCTCTATATGAACAGCATGATAAAGATACAAGTTAGAATCATTACGTTCTTTGAAAATTATAAGCATCGACAAGGCATTTGTAACTATGAAAAGCATGATACTCTTGCCAGGAATTCAATTAACGCGATTGTTTATAAGCAACCTCCACTACTTGTGAATATAAGTTCATAACTATTAGGTGAAACTCACTTATATTCTAGCGTCAAATTCATGCATGAACATTAAGCGTGCACTCTCAATAAACATACACAAACAAGTTATCAATCAAACAGTTAAATGAATTGAATCCAACATTCATGAAATTCCAACCAAAAGTAATCAATTCATATTGCAAATATAACCATGGTTTCGAATCACCCCCTAGCTAACTAGGGGGATTTAGCCTCTCATATTCGCAAAAAGAGAAATACAATTGAATTTAAACATAAAGCACAAAGGAATGATTACACCTAAAACGCCCAACGAATCCACGTGAATTGGTGCGCGTCGAAGCTCCTCTTTCCTCTTCTCTTTGCTGCAGCTGTTGGAGAGAATGGAAGGGTTATGTGATGGTGGCTGCGGACAGGTTTTTGGGTGATGGAATGCACGGGTTCTATGGTGAAAATATGCGGCTGTTGGTTGTTGAAATGGGAGAGAATATAAAATGTGGCTGCGGCTTTTTTTGCTTAGGGTTATGGAAAAAATGCACGGCTTGGTTGATAGAATATTAGGTTTTAGAGTGAATGGGGTGTAAAGGTTAATGGCTGAATAAAATAATGGAAAAATGGGATATGCGGCTGGATGGGGAAAATGGAAGATGGCTGCCATGTTTTGGGGAAAGGCACGGGACTAATATGGTGTGAATGTGTATGACGGCTTAATAAAAAAAATGGAGAAAAAGGATTGAATGAATAATCGGCTAAGAAGAATAAAATATGAAAAATGGTGGCTGAATATTATATTAGGCTTAATGTGTATTAGGGTTGTATAGTTATGGAATGCACGACTTGGGAGAATTTAGGGAAGTTGGCTTGCGGCTTAGGGGGGAAGAATTAGGGTGAATATTAGGTGCGGCTAGGTTGTAAAAAATGTGTAGGGTTTCAGAAAACTAACCCTAGCTTATTTAAAATTAAATCAAAGGCTTACGAAAATAGGAAATTAAAACATAAATATAAAGGTGCGGCTAGGAAGGGAAATAGGGCTAGGGCCTTGGTTTTGTGTCCTAAAGTGCATACGAGGCCTATAAAGTGGCTAGAAAATATGGACGTTTAGAATTAGGAAAGGTTACCAAAACGGGAAACTTATGGTCAACTTTCCTAAAATAGGAAGCCTTGTTTGAGTAGGATTCTTCGTTTTGGTAAGAATTCATCGTTGGCGTAGGAATTCGTCGTTTCTTCAAGTCTTCAACTCATTCATTCCTCTTTCGCTCCAAAAGACTCCAATTTGCATCTTCTTGCACACTTTGGCCTTATAATCTGAAAATACACAAAAGTGGCCTTAAACACTAAAACAACTAAGTAAACACAACATAAATGCACGAGAACAAGCTAATTAAGTCGCATGAATATGCTCCTATCAACTGACAAGTTCGAATTAAAGTCTAGCTTATTGCACCATATTCCTAAGTTCCATGGGTTGTCTATGGAAGATTCTAATAAGCACTTGAAGGAATTTGAGGTTGTTTGCTCAAGTATGACCCCAGTGAATGTTGATGGGAGCATTTTGAAGATGAAGGCTTTTCCCTTTTCTCTCTTGGAAAAGGCTAAAGATTGGTTGTATGAACTAGCCCCCAAAACTGTCACATCATGGGAGAGTATGAAAAGGGCGTTTTTGGAGAAGTTTTTCCCAACTTCTCGAGTCATTCTTTTACACAAAAGGATTAGTGGCATTCAGCAAAATCAAGGTGAATCATTTCCAACTTATTATGAACGTTTTAAAACCCTTGTTGCTTCATGTCCACAGCACCAAATGAAGGAGGAGCTTCTTCTTCAATATTTCTACGAAGGGCTTCTACCAATTGAACGTCAAATGCTAGACACCTCAGCGGGTGGAGCTTTAGTGGAAAAAACACCTATGGCCGCCAAGACTCTCATTGCCAACTGAGCTTTGAATGCTCAACAATACGAAGGCGTTGGTCAAAGAGACATACCACGGCAGCAACAAGTTAATGAGGTAAGTTCTATTTCCGAACTTCAAAATCAAATGGCTAATCTTACTTCTCTTCTTTCGCAGGTGGTTGAAATACCAAAGGTACAAAATGTGGCTGTTTGTGGCGTATGCTCCATGAATGGACATCTCACGGACAAGTGGCTCAATTGATCGAGAACGGAGGGTGGGAATCTGCCAATGCCGTGGGTTATGGGAGCCAAAACCAACCAAAGAGTGATCCTTTCTCTAACACATTCAATCCCGATTGGAGAGATCATCCAAATTTCAAATGGAAGGAGCTACAACAACCCTAACAACAAAGTACATTTAGGCAGCAACCTCCGAGATTCTACCAAAGGCCGTATGCGCCCACACCACCCCAAGCATAACCTACATAACCCAAACCAGGTTCGTCCATAGATAATGATCAAATTTTTCAATTACTAACTTCTATGGCACAGGGAATGCAAAATAGGGACAAAAAGGTTGATGAAAGCAAGTAGGGCAGATTGCGGAGTTCATGGGCCAATTCAGAGAGCAAGGCAAGTTGCCTAGTTCAACCGTTGTCAACCCAAAAGGAGGATTCGAATCTGCCAAAGCAATCATGTTGCGAAGTGGAAAACAAGTGGGAACAACCTCACAACCCTCTAAATCAGCCCTAACGGAGGACGAAAAGTTGCAATTTGAGGAAGGGGAGCAAGAGCAAGCCACGGCAAGGGTAACACCACCCATGCCGCAGCCACCCAAACAACACCATCTGGCATCAAGGGGTAAAGAGGTTCCAAATTCGATTATTTCTAATGCTATTCCTCCAAATGTACCATTTCCTTGTAGATTCATGCAAACAAAGAAGAAGGCTGAAAAGGACATTTTGGAGACATGTAGAAAAGTGCAAGTCAATATACCACTTTTGGATGCAATTAAGCAAGTTCCAAGGTATGCTAAGTTTTTAAAAGAACTTTGCACTACTAGGAAGAGAATTTCGAACAAAGAGGTTGTAAAGGTAAGTGAAAATGTCTCAGCCATCTTGCAACGTAAATTGCCCCCTAAATGCAAAGATCTGGGTAGTTTTATAATTCCTTGTGTTATTGGCAATAATCGTTTTGAACATGCCATGCTAGACTTAGGTGCATCTATTAAATCTATTAATGTTATGCCTTACTCAATTTATGCATCTATGAACCTAGGTGAGTTAAAAAATGATGGTGTGATTATTCAATTGGCCGATAGATCTAATGCCTATCCAAAAGGTGGTTTGGAAGATGTTTTAGTGCAGGTCAATCATTTAATCTTTCCGGCGGATTTCTACGTGCTGGAAATGGAAGAATCAAACCATTCCCCTTTGTTGCCAATTCTTCTTGGCCGCCCTTCATGAAAATTGCCCGCACTAAGATTGATGTGTTTAATGGGACTTTGACAATGGAATTTGATGGGGAAGTTATTAATTTCAATCTTTCTGAATCTATCAAGTACCCTATTGATGACCATTCATGTTTTGTTATTAATGTAATTGATTCGTTGGCGCATGACCATTTTGAACAATTGAACGAAGATGCACTTGAATTGGTCATTACAAGGAGGAATAGAACTCAAAGACAAGGAATTAGGGCCATTGACTACCCACGACATGCATGGAGAACACCACGCCATGCCCCTAAGACAAATTGGTAAGTAACTTAAGAAGTGTAACATTGTCCAAAGACGTACCTTGATTGTTTTGGGCAGATTGGGATTGGTTTGGATTAGTGTCGTAGGGTTTGGTGTAAAACCCCGGGGGTTGTTGCCTAAAGCCTCCTTGTTGTTGAGGTTGTTGGGGCTCCCTCCACTTGAAGTTTGGATGATCTCTCCAACCCGGATTGTATGTGTTGGAAAATGGATCATTCCTTGGCTGATTTTGGCTTAGAAATCCAATGGCATTTGCACTCTCCCATCCCTCATTCTCAATCAATTGAGGGCATTTTTCCAAAGGGTGTCCTTGGATCGAACATACACCGTATACGATTGGTCTCATCCCCCATTCCTTCGGCCATCTAAGACACAATAGATGTATGATTAGCTAATTAAGTTTGAATGTCGGATTGAGAACTTACCTCATGCACTTGTTGCCGTGGGGGGTCCCTTTGCCCAATTCCTTCATATTGTTGTGCATTAAGAGCACAGTTTGCAATTAGGTTCTTGGCTGCCATGGGAGTTTTGTCCACCAACGCACCTTCTGCCGAGGCATCTAGCATTTGCCTTTCAATGGGAAGAAGGCCTTCATAGAAGTATTGAAGTAGAAGTTCCTCCTTCATTTGATGTTGAGGACATGATGCAACAAGGGCTTTAAAACACTCATAGTACGTCGAAAAAGACTCCCCTTGACTTTGTTGGATTCCACTAATTTTCTTCCTAAAGAGAATGACTCTTGAAGTAGGAAAGAACTTCTCAAGAAACGCCCTCTTCATGCTTTCCCAGGAAGTGACCGTTCTGGGTGCTAGCTCGTATAACCAATCCTTGGCCTTCTCCAATAGTGAGAATGGAAAGGCCTTCATCTTCAAAATATTGCTATTGACATTAATTGGAGTCATACTTGAACACACCACCTCGAACTCTTTTAAATGCTTGTTGGGATCCTCCATGGACAGCCCATGGAACTTTGGAATGTGGTGCAACAAACTTGACTTCAATTCAAATTCATCGGTTTTATCTTGAGCCGGCCTTGGGTATTGGATGCATAATGGTGCGGCATTGTCCATTCCCGAGGCGGAAAGCTCCTTGATTGTACAGTTGTCCGCTGCCATGACTTAGACCTCTTCCCCTTGCTGTGGGCTTGTCATCCTCCCCAAAATTAGAAGCCAAACTAGA
Organism: Pyrus x bretschneideri; assembly: GCF_019419815.1. NCBI lineage: Eukaryota > Viridiplantae > Streptophyta > Magnoliopsida > Rosales > Rosaceae > Pyrus > Pyrus x bretschneideri. The sequence continues at coordinate 121,944 of NW_025999581.1, read as the reverse complement.
ACTTGATGGGTGAAGTTCTAGGTCCTTCTTCTTTCTTCTCAAGGTGCGCTCAAAATCGTTGTCAAAATCCAAGATGTTTGCACAAATAGGTTGAGAACTACGAGTCATAAACTAGTACCTACAAACAAGAAAAGAAACAAGGTCAATAGCTAAACCAAAAATATATGAAAAAGAAACAAAAAGAAACAACGGGGGATTAGCAAAGTTGCTAATCCCCGGCAACAGCGCCAAAAATTTGATGTGATAAAAGATAGCACACAAATTAAACCCTCTTTTTGACAATTATAGTATAGATATAAGTAGGGATCATTCTAGGCCGGGGATTAGGAGGGATTGCTAACCTAATGAAAACTGACTCAAAATTAGGAAAATATACTTAAAAACGCTTAAACAAACTCAAAGACTCTTAACTAAACTTATATGACTCAAAACAAACTTTAAAGACTCAAAACAACACAAATCAATAAAAAAGACTCAAACTAGACTCTAAGACTCAATTTGGACGAAAATACAATTGGTTTTGACTCAAAAGACTCAAAAACACACTTTAGGACAGATTTGAAACAAGTAAGTAAAGGGGATTGGGTTTTGGACGAATTTAAGAGAAAAACAAGTAATTAAAAGACTTAAAAGAGATTTGGACGAATTTGGGAAAACCAATGGATGATTAGATAGCTAGGGAATACTTTTCCACACATGATATATTCAAACACAAATTGATTTCCAGTTGCTTTTCTGATAAACCATGAACCTCAATACCCCAGATTAACCGTGACATCACTAATTAACCCTCAGATCTTCCTTAAGTTATTGGATTGGATGACATCCTACGACAACCCAAAGCATTCTTCAAAAGTTCCCTACATGACATCATAATAGAGATACAATCAAAGATCATAAGTATTGACAAAGCACTTGTAACTATGACATCATGATACCCATGCTAGGAATTTACTTAACATGATTGTGAAAACAACCTTAACTACTTGTGAATATAAGTTTGTGACGATTATGTGAAACTCCCTTGTATTCTAGCACCAAATTCAAGCATGCAAATTAAGTTGGCCTCCCTAATCAACATACAAGAATAAGTTATCCATCAAACGGTTAAGTAAATTGCATTCACAATTTATGAAATCATAACTGGATTCAATCAATTCATATCATAAACATAATCATGGTTTCAAAGCCTCCCCTAGCTAAAACGAGTTTAGCCTCTCATGTTCACAACAAAACAATGGAAAATTGAATTAAACATTGAAAACAAAAGATAGATTACACCTAAAAACGTTCCAACACTCCAACTTGAATGCACAAACGTCCAAGGCTTCTTCTTCTTCTCTTCTTCCTTGCAAGGTTGTAGCACAGGAGGTCTAGGGTGGATGGATTTCTGGGTTGTGAGTGGATTTAGGTTGGTAAGGTGGTGCGGCTAAGGTTGGGGATGGTGTATGGATGCTTGGATGAAGGTATGAATGTGTATGAATGGTGGAAGGATGGGTTAAAGGTTGCGGCAATGAGGCTTGTTTCTGTGAATGATGGCAGATTGTGTGTGAGAGTGATTATGGTTGAATGAGGGGTGCGGCCTTGGTCTTTATTTGGGAGAAAGAATCCTAAGGTTTATTACATAGTTTAGGAAAGGATTGGACCCCCAAATCCCTAAGGAAAAGGAGATATGAAATCAGAAATCAAAGGGAAAGGGAAAGTAACTTGCGGCATTGATTATATGAAAAGGGAATGTGTTTTAATGCTGAAATTACAAGGATTTAGGATAGAAAAGGTATGTGAGGTGCGGAGTGAAAAGGAATGTGGTTTTATGACATAGAATAGGAAACAAGGGCCTCCCTTACACGGCAAGGAAGGGAAAGTCAATGGGTTGCACGAAAAGGATTGTTAGGTTGCAAGGAAGGCTTGATTTGTGTCCTAGAATGCATAGAAGTCTTCAATGTTGCTGAAACATGGGGCCTTTAAGGATTAGGAAAGGTTAAACCAAAATAGGAAACCTTGGCTTAACTTTCCTACTTCAAATAGGAAACCTTCTTTGACTAGGATTCCTCTTTTGATTAGAAATCCTCTTTTGATTAGGAATCCTAACACCTTTAGGTCTTCAATTTCGTCCATTCCTTTTGCTCCAAGCATATGCTATCCATTCCAAGTCCAATTTTGCTCCAAAATGCACCTTTTTGCTTCCTTAGCCATATGAACCTAAAAACACACGAAAATAGCTTAAACTACTAAAATAACTATGAACTAACAACATAAATGTACGAAAACAAGCTAACTAAGTTGCCTAAATATGCTCCTATCATAAACCACCAAGGAATGGCATATATGTGTCACACAAGGGATAAAGCCTCTAGAATCTGAGTTATGTATTTAAATGTATAACTAATCCCTTCTAAACAGCTAGAATTAAGGCACAAACTGATTTGGATAAGATAAGATAGGATAATGCTAGATTTAGGAAAGGATAAGGTTGGTTAGGATAGGATAAGATAAGGTTGGATAATGTTCCTTATTTCCTGCTCTTTCTTTATCTTCTTTGTATTTGAACTTGTTTCTCTAGATTTGTAGCATATTCCTAGCCTTTCTTGACTTCAATTTGTCCATCCACCTTGCTCCATAGCTAAACTATCTAATCCATGCCCAAAACTGCTCCAAATGGCTCCAAACTGCACTTTCTTGCCTACTTTGCCATTAGGACCTACAAACACACGAAAATAGCTTAAAACACTATAATAAGTAGTAATTAGCTAACTAAATGCAAGAAAACAACATAACCAAGTAGTATAAATATGCTCCTATTAGCAACCTTAATTCCTGTTGCAATGAGGACATCCAAATGACATTAGAACACCTAAATATCAGGTTTCTAGAAGCCTTATCCTTCTCCTACATTGGTGCCACACCTATCCCTTCTAGAAGACATGTTTCCTGTTGCAAGGACCATTCCTTGTCCTCCTTGGAATCTGAATGAAAGTGTCATTGTTCTTTGGTGATTTGGAGTCCTAATTCCCCTCATTTTCTGCCCTCGTCGTGCCTTCCCTTCTCCCTATAAATACATGATGCCGCAGCACTCATACCACGACCAAACATTCACAACAATTCACAACACACATCCATCATACAAACAAATCCCCATTGTGCCGCAGCAAGGAAGGAAGGAGGAGCCACCTAGAGCCGTGCTTGCCATTCAAGACGTTGGATTGTTGGAGCGTTTCTAGGTGTATTCTATTCTTTGTTTTCAATGTTTAAATTTAAATTATCTTTGTTTTGCGAACATGAGGAACTAATTTCTTTTTAGCTAGAGGTGAATTCAAAGCCATGAATATATATGTCATATGAATTGATTTCCTCTAGTTATTGTTTCGTAAAACATGAATGTAATTTACTTATTTGTTTAATTGATAACTTATTCTTGTATGTTGATTAAGGGTGCACACTTAGTTTGCATGCATGAATTTGATGCTAGAATATAAGGGAATTTCACCTAATCGTTATGAACTTATATTTACAAGTAGTGGAGATTGCTAGTCACAATCGTGTTAAGTAAATCCATGGTAGGAGTATCATGCAGTTCATAGTTACGAATGTCATGTCAATGCTTACGATTTTCACAAACCTTAATGATCTTTGATTGTATCTCTATTATGTTGTTCATGTAGGGAATTTGATAAGAATAATTTGGTTGCCGATTCGTATTCCATCCAATTCAATAAATTTAGGAAAATCTGAAAGTTAATTTGTGCTTTCACGATTAATTTGGGGCATTGTCATTCATGGTTGAAAGGAATAATAACTGGAAATCGATTTATATGCATATGTGTCATGTGTGGAGAATGACCCTCTAGCTAGCCATTCACCCATTTAAACACCCAATTTCGTCCAAAATTTTTAGAGTCTTTAAATCTGTTAGTTTTTACTTATCAATCCCCCCCCTTTAATTAAGTGTGTTAGATTAGTTAGAAACGTGTTCCAATCTGTCCAATTTAGTATTTTTAGTCTTTTTAGTTTAATTTTCATCCAAATCACTTTCTAGTACCTGTTTTGAGTCAATTTAACTTATTTTGTGTGTTTTGAGTCTATTTAGCTTGTTGTGAGTTATTAGAGTCTAGTTTTCTGTTTTTGAGTCTAGTTTAGTGTTTTAGAGTTTAAATTGTGTAGATTAGCATCCCATTTAATCCCTGGCCTAGAACGATCCCTACTTACATATACTACAATTATAGGGTTTGATTTGTGTGCTATTCTATATCACATCAATTGTCATTCCTGGTTTATAGGAATAATAACTGGAAATTGATTTGTATGCATATGTATCATGTGTTGAGATGAACCCTCTAGCTAGCCATTCACCCATTCATTCACCCAAATTCGTACCCTTTTACATTGTGTCTGCAAGTTTGTTAGTTTTAAGTTTAAAATTCGTCCAAATACACCCTTAGTTCTTATTTGTGTTAGTTTAGTTTAAATTCGTCAGAATCTGTCGTCATCCAAATCACTTTCTAGTACCTATTTTGAGTTAATTTAACTTAGTTTGTGTGTTTTGAGTTGTTAGAGTCCAGTTTTCTGTTTTTGAGTCTAGTTTAGTGTTTTAGAGTTTAAATTGTATAGATTAGCATCCTTTCTAATCCCCGACCTAGAACGATCCCTACTAAAATTCGTCCAAATACAAAGATCCCTACTAACTCAAACTAGACACTAAAGGTTGATTTGGACAAAAATTGATTTTAACTTGACTCAAAACACTTAAAAACACAAGTTTGGACAGATTCTAACTAATTTGACACAACAAAGTAAAGGGGATTGGGTTTTTAAAACTTAAACAAACAAATTGCAGAAACTAAGTAAAGGGATACAAATTTGGGTGAATTGATGGGTGATTGGCTAGCTAGAGGGTTCTTCTCCATACTGATGTGATAAATAATAGCACTCAAATTAAACCCTCTTTTTTTACAATTGTAGTATAGATATAAGTAGGGATCATTCTAGGCCGGGGATTAGGAGGGATTGCTAATCTAATGAAAACTGACTCAAAAATACAAAAATATGCTTAAAACACTTAAACAAACTCAAAGACTCTTATCTAAACTTATATGACTCAAAACAAACTTAAAAGACTCAAAACAACACAAAACAATCACAAAGACTCAATTTAGACTCTAGGACTTAATTTGGACGAAAATAGAGTTGGTTTTGACTCAAAAGACTCAAAAACACACTTTAGGACAGATTTGAAACAAGTAAGTAAAGGGGATTGGGTTTTGGACGAATTTAAGAGAAAAACAAGTAACTAAAAGACTTAGAAGAGATTTGGACGAATTTGGGAAAAGCAATGGATGATTAGATAGCTAGAGGATACTTTTCCACACATGATATATTCAAACACAAATTGATTTCCAGTTGCTTTTTCGATAAACCATGAACCTTAACACCCCAGATTAACCGTGACATCACTAATTAACCCTCAGATTTTCCTTAAGTTATTGGATTGGATGACATCGTACGACAACCCAAAGCATTCTTCAAAAGTTCCCTACATGACATCATAATAGAGATACAATCAAAGATCATTACGTTCAATGAAAATCATAAGTATTGACAAAGCACTTGTAACTATGACATCATGATACTCATGCTAGGAATTTACTGAACATGATTGTGAAAACAACCTTAACTACTTGTGAATATAAGTTTGTGACGATTATGTGAAACTCCCTTATATTCTAGCACCAAATTCAAGCATGCAAATTAAGTAGGCCTCCCTAATCAACATACAAGAATAAGTTATCCATCAAACGGTTAAGTAAACTACATTCACAATTTATGAAATCACAACTGGACTTAATCAATTCATATCATAAACATAATCATGGTTTCAAAGCCTCCCCTAGCTAAAACGAGTTTAGCCTCTCATGTTCACAACAAAACAAAGAAATCTTGAATTAAACATTGAAAGCAAAAGATAGATTACACCTAAAAACATTCCAACACTCTAACTTGAATGCACAAACGTTCAAGGCTTCTTCTTCTTCTCTTTTTCCTTGCAAGCTGCGGCACAAGAGTCTAGGGATGATTTTGGATAGATTTCTAGGTTATGAATGGGTTTAAGTAGGTAGAGTGGTGCGGCAAAGGTTGGGGATGGTGTATGGATGTTTGGGTGAAGGTATGGAAGTAGGAGAATGGTGGAAAGATGGGTTGATGGCTGCGGCGAAGAGACTTGTTTCTGTAAATGATGGCAGATTGTGTGGGTGAATGATTAGGGTTGAATGAGGGGTGCGGCTTTGGTATTTGATAGGAACATATTTAGGCGACTTACTTAGCTTGTTTTCGTGCATTAATGTTGTTAGTTCATAGTTATTTTAGTAGTTTAAGCTATTTTCGTGTGTTTATAGGTTCATATGGCTAAGGAAGCAAAAAGGTGCATTTAGGTGCATTTTGGAGCAAAATTGGACTTGGAATGGATAGCTTATGCTTGGAGCAAAAGGAATGGACGAATTTGAAGACCTAAAGATGTTAGGATTCCTAATCATAAGAGGATTCCTAGTCAAAGAAGTTTTCCTACTTGAAGTAGGAAAGTTAAGCTAAGGTTTCCTATTTTGGTTTAACCTTTCCTAATCCTAAAAGACCTTATTTTTCAGCAACATTGAAGACTCCTATGCAATTTAGGACACAAATCAAGCCTTCCTTGCATCTTAAGTGTCCTTGCCGTGCAATCCATTGTCTTTCCCTTCCTTGCCGTGCAAGGGAGGGACTTGTTTCCTATTCTAAGTCATTAAAACACATTCCCTTTTCACCTCAATCTCAGCCACACCTCACATACCTTTTCTATCCCAAAATCCTTGCCTAATTTCAGAATTAAACCACATTCCCTTTTCCTATCCTTTGCCGCAAGTTTCCTTCCTTTTCCCTTTTAATTTCTGACTTTATGACTCCTTTTCCTGATGGATTTGGGGTCTAAATCCTTTCCTAAACTATGTAATAAACTCTAGGGATTCTTTCTCTCAAATAAATACCTAAGCTGCACCCTTCATTTAACACTAATCACTCTCCTACACAATCTGCCATCATTCACAGAAACAAAGATTTTTGCCGCAGCCTTCCAACCATCCTTCCACCATTCATACACATTTATACCTTCATCCAAGCATCTATACACCATTCTCAACCTTTGCCGCACCACCCTACCATCCTAAATCCATTCACAACCTAGAAATCCATCCACAAATCACCCTAGACCTCTTGTGCCGCAACTTTGCAAGGAAGAAGAGAAGAAGAAGAAGCCTTGGACGTTTGTGCATTCAAGCTGGAGTGTTGAAGCGTTTTTAGGTGTAATCTTTCTTTTGTTTTCAATGTTTAATTCAATTTTCCATTGTCTTGTTGTGAATAGGAGAGGCTAAACTCGTTTTAGCTAGAGGAGGCTTTGAAACCATGATTACGTTTATAATATGAGTTGATTAATTCCAATTGTGATTTCATAAATTGTGAATGCAATTTACTTGACCGTTTGATGGATAACTTATTCTTGTATTTTGATTAGGGAGGCCTACTTAATTTCCATGCTTGAATTTGGTGCTAGAATATAAGGGAGTTTCACATAATCGTCACAAACTTATATTCACAAGTAGTTAAGGTTGTTTTCACAATAATGTTAAGTAAATTCTTAGCATGGGTACCATGATGTCATAGTTACGAGTGCTTTGTCAATACTTATGATTTTCATTGAACGTAATGATCTTTGATTGTATCTCTATTATGATTCATGTAGGGAACTTTTGAAGAATGTTTTGGGTTGTCATATGATGTCATCCAATCCAATAACTTAAGGAAAATCTGAGGGTTAATTAGTGATGTTATGGTTAATCGGGGGTGTTAAGGTTCATGGTTTATCGAAAAAGCAACTAGAAATCAATTTGTGTTTGAATGTATCATGTGTGGAAAAGTGTTCCTTAGCTATCTAATCATCCATTGGTTTTTCCAAATTTGTTCAAATCTCTTTTAAGTCTTTTATTTACTTGTTTTTCTCTTAAATTCGTCCAAAACCCAATCCCCTTTACTTACTTGTTTCAAATTTGTCCAAAAGTGTGTTTTTGAGTCTTTTGAGTCAAAACTAATTCTTTTTTCGTCCAAATTAAGTCCTAGAGTCTAAATTGAGTCTTTTGGATTGTTTTGTGTTGTTTTGAATCTTTTAAGTTTGTTTTGAGTCATATAAGTTTAGATAAGAGTCTTTGAGTTTGTTTAAGTGTTTTCAAACATATTTTTGTATCTTTGAGTCAAGTTTTCATTAGATTAGCAATCCCTCCTAATTCCCAGCCTAGAACGATCCCTACTTATATCTACACTACAATTGTCAAAAAAAAGGGTTTAATTTGAGTGCTATTATTTATCACATCAGTATTTATTTGAGAGAAAGAATCCTAAGGTTTATTACATAGTTTAGGAAAGGATTGGAACCCCAAATCCCTAAGGAAAAGGAGATATGAAATCAGAAATCAAAGGGAAAAATGGAAGGTTACTTGCAGCATCAATTGAATGAAAAGGAATGTGATTTAATGCTGAATTTAGGCAAGGATTTGGGATAGAAAAGGTATGTAAGGTGTGGCTGAGATTTGGGGTGAAAAGGAATGTGGTTTAATGACATAGAATAGGAAATAAGGACCTCCCTTGCACGGCAAGGAAGGGAAACATTATGGAATGCACGGCTGATAGGAGCATATTCATGCGACTTAATAAGCTTGTTCTCGTGCATTTATGTTGTGTTTACTTAGTTGTTTTAGTGTTTAAGGCCACTTTTGTGTATTTTCAGATTATAAGGCCAAAGTGTGCAAGAAGATGCAAATTGGAGTCTTTTGGAGCGAAAGAGGAACGAATGAGTTGAAGACTTGAAGAAACGACGAAATCCTACTCCAACGATGAATTCTTACCAAAACGAGGAATCCTACTCAAACAAGGTTTCCTATTTTAGGAAAGTTAACCCTAAGTTTCCCGTTTTGGTAACCTTTCCTAATCTTAAACGTCCGTATTTTCTAGCCACTTTGAAGTCCTTGTAGGCGCTTTAGGACACAAAACGAAGGCCCTAGCCCAAATTCTAGCCTAAGCCGTGCCTTTGCACTTTCTTTTCCTTCCCTTGCCGTGCAAGGGGGGCATTTGTGTCCAATATCATTCACTTAAACCCTAACCCTAATCACCCTAATTATAATCTCAACCGTACCCTTTTAGTTGGACCCTAGCCGACCTAATTCATTGCATGCATTCATATTTTTAAACCATTCAGCCACATATTGACAAAATAACCAAACAGCCGCAAGAAGCCATTCATTGATATTATCATGCAGCCACAAAACCTAAGTCCCTTAAAAAAAAGCCGTGGCCCCCCCATTTAATGATTCACCCTAATAAACCAAAGAAAAGTTTCATTTCCGCAGCCACTATCCCATTTATTTTCTTACCTTTGCTGTGCATTCCATAATGAGGCGTCCTAATTCTCATGAATCCCACCAATTCATTCATGCCATTTTTTATTCAGCCATCATAACCTAATTCACCCAAAAAATTCCATTCTCTCCCATTAAACCCAAAAAAAACCCGTGCATTCCATAACCCTACTCCATAATCCGTGCAAAAACCATAACAGCCGCAGCACCATCCCATATTATCCAACACAGCCGCACCTTTCCTCCACCCTTCCAGCCATCATACCATCATTCCTCCATCACTCCACCACCTTGCCGCACCACCAATCCTCCCTAAATCCATCCCCAACCCAAAATAACATCCAAATCATCCATTTAACCTCACTGCCGCAACAAGGAGAAGAGGAAAGAGGACTTAGACGCGCAGAAATTCAAGTGGATTCGTTGGGCGTTCTAGGTGTAATCCATCCTTTGTTCTTTATGTTTAAATTCAATTTTATTTTTCTTGTTGTGAACATGAGAGGCTAAACCCCTATTTAGCTAGGGGGTGATTCGAAACCATGTTTATGCTTGCAATATGATTTGATTACTTTTGGTTGGAATTTCATGAATGGTGAATTCAATTTGTTTAACTGCTTGATCGATAACTTATTTATGTATGTTGATTGAGAGTGCACGCTTAATTTTTATGCATGAATATGACGCTAGAATATAAGTGAATTTCACCTAATAGTTATGAACTTATTTTCACAAGTAGTGGAGGTTGCTTATAAACAATCGCGTTAAATGAATTCTTGGCACTAGTTTCATGCTCATCATAGTAACGAATGCCTCGTCAACACTTATAGTTTTCATGATGCTTAATGATCTTTGATTGTATCTTTATTGTGCTTTTCACGTAAAGGACTTTTAGAGAATGTTTTGAATTGCGTTGCGCTAACCCATCCAATTCATTAAATTAAGGAAAACTTGACGGTTAATTTAAGCGGACCTAATTAACCCGGGGTGTTGAGTTTCATAATTCATCGAAAGACCAACTGAAAATCAAATTGTATGCAAGTGTGACATGTGTGGAGAAGAACCTTCTAGCTAGCATTCATCCATATTTTCATCACATTCATATTTACATTCTGCCTTTAAATTACAATCGTTGCATTTAGTTTAATTTCGTCAAAACCTCAATCCCCCTTTACTTTAGTGTCCAATTTAGTTAGAAAGTGTCTTAGTTTGTGTTTATAAGCGTTTTGTATTCTTTGAGTCTTTTGATTTGTTTTAGTGTTTTATTGTTTAGCTTTGCATTCTTTGAGTCTAGTTTAGTGTTTTTAACGTTTGTTTTACGTTTTTGAGTCAGTTTCCAAGTGATTTAGTAATCCCTCCTAATCCCCGGTCTAGAACGATCCCTACTTGCATCTTTACTACAATTGTCACAAGAGGGTTTTAATTTGTGTGCTTAATTAGTTCGCATCAAAATTTTTGGCGCCGTTGCCGGGGATTAGTTACTTTGCTAATCCCTTGGTTCTTTTCTTTTTGGTTTAGTTGTTTTCGTTTTAGTTTCTAACTTAGTGTTGTTTCCTTTGTTTGTTCTTACTTTTGATATTTGATTTAGTTCTCTTTCTTTGATTTTAGGTACCAGAGAAGTAAGATATGGATTTTGCTAGCATTCAAGCTCAATTGGCAAATCTTACTTCTCAATTGTCGCCGTATGCCGAAAGGACCACAATGCAGAGTGTCCCTACATTTGGTGCTTCATATAGGCAAGGATTTCAAGCCAATCAATGTCCACAAAGAGATTGGAGGGATCATTCAAACTCTATGTGGTGGGAAGCTCAACAAGTTCAACGTGAAGCATATTGGCAGCCATATGAGGAGTTCTATTCAAGACCTATGCAGCCACCACAACTTCATATGCAATATGCTCAATTAAATTCAAGTTCGTCAATAGATTATAATCAAATTCTTAATGAATTAAATTCTTTGGTGCAGGGGTCACAAAATCAAGCCAAGGAGGCTCAACAAGAAGCATATTGGCAACCATATGAGGAGTTCTATACAACACCTATGCAGCCACCACAACCTCCCCCACAACAATTCCAATCAAGTTCAAGTATGTCCATGGATAATGATAAAAATTTTCAATTACTAACCTCTTTGACGCAGGATGAACAAAATCAAGACAAGAAGTTGGGTAAATTGGAGGAGCAAATTGGGCAGATTATGGAGTTCATGAAACAAATTCAAGAGCAAAGTGAATTCTCCAACTCAACTATTGAAAACTCGAAGGAAGATTTTGAAATCCATAATGCTATCACTTTGGGAAGTGCTATGGAGGTTGGAGCTGACCTAAAAATGTCCAAATATAGCCTAGAAGTGGATGAGGAGCTGCTAATTGAGGAGGAGGAAGAAGACATGCACACAGCAAGGGTAGAACAACCCTTGCCGCAGCCCCCTAAGCCCTCGAAACCACCCACCACAAGTAAGGACGTCCCAATTTCATGTTATTCTGATGTTATTCCACCCAATGTCCCTTTTCCTAGCAGGTTTTTGATTCCCAACCAAGAAGAGAGTAAAAAGGACATCGTGGAAGCCTTCCCAAAGGTGCAAAATGCTATTCCAATTCTTGGTGCAACACAGCAAGTTTTAGATGGTGTTGAATTCTTCAAAGGACTTTGTACACCAAGAAGAATGATTCAAGAGAAGGTAGTGGCTGGAGAAGATGTAGAAGGCATCAAAGAGGACATATTTGAAACCACAAAACCCAAAGAAGTTGAATTTGATGACATTGGACAAGTCATAACCATCACATGCAATCCCTCCTAATTCCCAGCCTAGAACGATCCCTACTTATATCTACACTACAATTGTCAAAAAAAAGGGTTTAATTTGAGTGCTATTATTTATCACATCAGTATTTATTTGAGAGAAAGAATCCTAAGGTTTATTACATAGTTTAGGAAAGGATTGGAACCCTAAATCCCTAAGGAAAATGAGATATGAAATCAGAAATCAAAGGGAAAAATGGAAGGTTACTTGCAGCATCAATTGAATGAAAAGGAATGTGATTTAATGCTGAATTTAGGCAAGGATTTGGGATAGAAAAGGTATGTAAGGTGTGGCTGAGATTTGGGGTGAAAAGGAATGTGGTTTAATGACATAGAATAGGAAATAAGGACCTCCCTTGCACGGCAAGGAAGGGAAACATTATGGAATGCACGGCAAGGGCAATTAGGTTACAAGGAAGGCTTGATTTGTGTCCTAAAATGCATAGGAGTCTTAAATGTTGTTGAAACATGAGGTCTTTTAGGATTAGGAAAGGTTAAACCAAAATAGGAAACCTGGGCTTAACTTTCCTACTTCAAGTAGGAAACCTTCTTTGACTAGGATTCCTCTTTTGATTAGGAATCCTCTTGTGATTAGGGATCCTCTTGTGACTAGGAATCCTAACATCTTTAGGTCTTCAATTTCGTCCATTCCTTTTGCTCTAAGTATATGCTACCCATTCCAAGTCCAATTTTGCTCCAAAATGCACCTTTTTGCTTCCTTAGCCATATGAACTTATAAACACACGAAAATAGCTTAAACTACTAAAATAACTATGAACTAACAACATAAATGCACGAAAACAAGCTAACTAAGTCGCCTAAATATGCTCCTATCACATACATGACACATATGCATACAAATCAATTTCCAATTATTATTCCGATGAACCATGAATCTCGACGCCCCAGATTAATCGTGAACAACACTAATTAACCCTCATATTTTCCTAAAGTTATTGAATTGGATGGAATACGCATCGGCAACCAAATTATTCTTCAATAGTTCCCTACATGAACAGTATAAGAGAGATACAATCAAAGATCATTAAGCTTTGTGAAAATCATAAGCATTGACAAGGCATTCGTAACTGTGAAAAGCATGATACTCTTGCCAGAAATTTACTTAACACGATTGTGACTAGCAACCTCCACTACTTGCAAATATAAGTTTATAACGATTAGGTGAAAATCCCTTATATTTTAGCATCAAATTCATCCATGCAAACTAAGTAGGCCTCCTTAATCAACATACAAGAATAAGTTATCAATCAAGCACATAAGCAAATTGCATTCACGATTTATGAAACAATAATTGGATGAAATCAATTCATATCACTTATATGTTCATGGCTTTGAATTCTCCTCTAGCCAAAACGAAATTAGTTCCTCATGTTCGCACTTAAACAAAGAAAACTTAAATTAAACATTGAAAACAAAAGATAGAATACACCTAAGAACGTTCCAACAATCCAAAACTTGAATGGCCAGCATGGCTCCAAGGGTTTTCTCTCCTTTCTCCTTGAAAAGTTACGGCACAAGGTGTGTGAAGGATGGATTTCGGTGATGGTGTGAGATGGATAGGTGGTGCGGCTTGTGTGTGTGAGGGATAGATGGTTGAATGAATGAATGGTTAATGAGTTGTGGTCATTTTGTGCGGCAGATTGTATATATTTTAGGGAGAAAAGCATGGCATTAATGTTTTGGGAAAGATTTGGACCCCAAATCCTCAAGGAAAAAGGGTAACAAGGGTGCAGCAAGGAAAAGAAAAGGAGAAAGGTGGTGCCTTGCACGGCAAGGGAAAGGGAAAAGGAAAAGTGGTGCGGTAATGAATGGGAAATAGGACTAGGTCTTCTAGAATCATTATTTAAGTGTCCTAAAATAATTAGGGATCCTCCTAGCAGCTGGAACCTAGGTAGTGAAGGATTAGGATTGACTTAGTCAAAATAAGGAAGTTTGACTCATGTTTCCTTCTTTCTTGCTAATTCCTTGTCTTTCAAGTCTTTAATTAATTTCTTCAACTCTTCAACATATTCCTAGCCCTTCTTGAACTTCAATTTCGTCCATTCACCTTGCTTCAAGCATGTGTTATCCATTCCAAGCCCAAAACTACTCTAAAATGCTCCAAATTACACTTTCTTGCCACTTTAGTCAATTGGACCTACAAACACACTAAAATAGCTTACAATACTAAAATAACTAGGAACTAACAACATAAATGCATGAAAACAAGCTAACTAGGTCGCATAAATATGCTCTTATAATGTACATATGTAGTTTTAAATTATTTCCTCGCCACCATAATTAAATTGTACTCGACGTCACGAACGCGTTGACCCGAGTTAGGGCCGAATCGGATTCGTAATGAAAATGTTACAATTATTTGAATACATAAATAGGTAGAATATTTTAGGGTTGAGTACACCTATCACATATTCACCAATCACAATAGTTTCAATGTTCTTGAGCCCAATCAGATTTTTGGGTTTGTTTCTTTGGGCCAATTGAGAATCCTATCTCTCTCCCTCTTTCTCACAGCAGCCCAATCAGAAAATGATATTATCTCATGCTGCCAAATCAAACACACACACACACACACACACACACACACACACACACACACATACGTGTACTCTCACCCTCTTCTTTCTTTCTCTCGATCCTTCTCCCTAATAGGAGCATATTTAGGCGACTTAGTTAGCTTGTTTTCTTACATTTATGTTGTTAGTTCATAGTTATATTAGTATTTTAAGCTATTTTCGTGCGTTTATAGGTTCATATGGCTAAGGAAGCAAAAAGGTACATTTTGGAGCAAAATTGGACTTGGAATGGATAGCATATGCTTGGAGCAAAAGGAATGGATGAAATTGAAGACCTAAACATGTTAGGATTCCTAATCAAAGAAGGATTCCTAATCAAAGGAGGATTCCTAGTCAAGGAAGGTTTCCTACTTGAAGTAGGAAAGTTAAGCCAAGGTTTCCTATTTTGGTTTGACCTTTCCTAATCCTAAAAGACCCTAAGTTTCAGCAACATTAAGGACTCTTATGCATTTTAGGACACAAACTAAGCCTTCCTTGCATCTTTATTGTCTTTGTCGTGCATTCCATGAACCTTCCCCTCCCTTGCCGTGCAAGGGGAGCATATTTCCTATTTTGTGCCACAAGATCACATTCCCCTTTCACCCAAGTTAATGCCGCACCTTATACACATATTCTATCCTAAATTCATGCCTTATTTCAGCCTTAAATCACATTCCTTTTCCTACTCTATTTGGCCGCAAGTTTCCTTCTCTCTTTCCCTTTGATTTCTAACTTTATATCTCATTTTCCTTATGGATTTGGGGTCTAATCCTTTCCTAAACTATGTAATAAAAGTTAGGATTACTTCCTTCAAATAAATACCCAAAGTCGCACCCTTATTCAACCCTAATCACTCACTCATACAATCTGTTATCCTTCATCTTCTCTAACACCCTTTGTCGCAGCCATCAACCATTCTTTCACCATTCCCATACTTCCATACCTTCACCTAAACATCCATACACCATTCCTAAACCTTTGCTGCACCACCCTACCAACCTACATCCATCCTTAACCCAAAATCCATCCAAAATCACCCCTAGACTCTTGTGCCGCGGCTTTGCAAAGAATAAGAGGAGAAGAAGAAGCCTTGGACGTTTTGCATTCTGATAGGAGCATATTTAGGCGACTTACTTAGCTTGTTTTCGTGCATCTATGTTGTTAATTCATATTTGTTTTAGTAGTTTAAGCCATTTTCGTGTGTTTTTAGGTTCATATGGCTAAGGAAGCAAAAAGATGCATTTTGGAGCATTTTGGAGCAAAATTGGGCTTGGAATGGATAGCATATGCTCGGAGCAAAAGGAATGGACGAAATTGAAGACCTAAAGACCTTTTGTTTGAACAATATCAAGGAATCCTACTTATTCTAGGTCACAAAACAATGTCCCTTCCAACATTGTTACCCTTGCCGTGTGTCCCTTGGTGTTTCCCTTCCTTGCCATGCAAGGAAGGGCCTTGTTTCCCATTTTAAACCATACACTCATTCACTCATCATAACCATTCACTTATCATACCATTCACTTATCAAACCACTCACTTATCACTCAACATTTCATTCATTTATCACTTAGCATATCATTCATTTATCACTCACCACAAACCAATCACTTATCACTACCATTTAACTTATCACTCAACATTTCATTCATTTATCACTTAGCATATCATTCATTTATCACTCACCACAAACCAATCACTTATCACTTATCACTTATCACTTATCACTTATCACACCTTTTCTCCAACCTTGCCATGCATCACATGCATCTCCAACACACTCAACCCCTTTAACAACCCCACACCTTGACATTATTCTTTCATCCACCCACCACAAATCCAAACCCTTGCCGTGTACACCTTATGCATTTTCAGCTTTCTTCTTTGTTGTTGCACATGCATTTTCAGCCACATACCCACTCACATGCACCCTTTAAACATTCCACCATAAAGCCACATGCAATCTCATTCATCCACCATACATTGCACATGCTTTCACAAGCTTTAACCAACACAAAACAGCCATCACATGCACCACAAAGCCCTTTGCCGTGGGTTCCCTTTGGCACCCTTGTGCAATTCCAGCTTGCATATGCTTTCTTAGCTGTTTGTTCATCATTAATTAGCCACTTGCATGCTTAAACAAACAGCCATTCACACCTTCATTCTCCTATAAAAGCCCTTGCATTCTCATCATTCAAACCATTCCTCATTTTCATACACAAACACACCACAAACACACCATTTCCCAAGCCCTTTGCCGTGCATATCCTCCCATTTTCTGTGCAGTTTTTCTCCTCCATTGCAGCCACTATCCAACCACTTCTCATCCCTCCAAAACACTTCATACCATCACACAACCTATCCTTAAACCTTGTGCTACAACGAGGAAGAGAAGAGTGCTTAAACGTTCATACAATTCAAGCTTGAGTTGTTGGAATGTTTAGGTGTTTCTTTGATTTCAAAGTTTCATTTTAATTCTCTTTATTTTGTATGTATGGAAGAGAAGAGTGCTTAAACGTTCATACAATTCAAAGTCTTGAGTTGTTGGAATGTTTAGGTGTTTCTTTGATTTCAAAGTTATGAGGAACTAAACCCCCTTTAGGTAGGGGGTGATTCGAAACTATGTTTATATTTGCAATATGAATTGATTAACTTTCGTTGGAATTTCATAAGTTGTGGATTCAATTCGTTTAACCGTTTGATTGATAGCTTATTTATGAATGTTTATTAAGAATGCGCGCTTAATTTTCATGCATAAATATGACGCTAGAATATAAGTGAATTTCACCTAATCGTTATGAACTTATATTCACAAGTAGTGGAGGTTGCTTATAAACAATCGTGTTAAACATATTCTTGGCACGAGTTTCATGCTCATCATAGTAACGAATGCCTCGTCAACACTTATAGTTTTCATAATGCTTAATGATCTTTGATTGTATCTTTATTGTGCCGTTCACGTAAAGGACTTTTGGAGAATGTTGTGAATTGCGTTGCACAAACCCATCCAATTCATTAACTTAAGGAAAACTTGACGGTTAATTTAAGCGGACCAAATTAATCCGGAGTGTTGAGTTTCATAATTTATCGAAAGACCAACTGAGAATCAATCTTGTATGCAAGTATAACATGTGTGGAGAAGAACCCCTTAGCTAGCCTTCATTCCATTCATTCCATCACAATTTCATATTTACATTCCGCTCAGTTTATTAACTTGTTTTGTTATTTCAATTTTCGTCAAATCAAAACTTTCCCCCCCCCCTTTACTTTCTTGTACTTTAGTGCTTAGAATCTGTTTAGTTTGTGTTTTTAAAGTAGTTTGAATCAAGCCATAATCTTAAATTCGTCCAAAATTAGTTTTGAGTCTTTTGGTTTGTCTTAATGTTTTAAATTTTAGTTTTACATTCTTTGAGTCTAGTTTAGTGTTTTATATTGTTTTTACGTTCTTAAGTCAATCTAGAAGGTTTTAGCAAGCCCTCCTAATCCCCGGTCCAGAACGATCCCTACTTACATCCATACTACAATTGTCAAAAAGAGGGTTTAATTTGTACGCGTATAAATCTCGTATCACATTCAAGTTGGAGTGTTGGAACGTTTTTAGGTGTAATCTATCTTTTGTTTTCAATGTTTAATTCAAGTTTCCTTTGTTTTGTTGTGAACATGAGAGGCTAAACTCATTTTAGCTAGGGGAGACTTTGAAACCATGATTATGTTTATCATATGAATTGATTAATTCCAGTTGTGATTTCATAAATTGTGAATGCAATTTACTTAACCGTTTGATGGATAACTTATTCTTGTATGTTGATTAGGGAGGCCTACTTAATTTGCATGCTTGAATTTGGTGCTAGAATATAAGGGAGTTTCATATGATCGTCACAAACGTATATTCACAAGTATAAGGTTGTTTTCACAATCATGTTAAGTAAATTCCTAGCATGAGTATCATGATGTCATAGTTACAAGTGCTTTGTCAATACTTATGATTTTCATAGAACGTAATGATCTTTGATTGTATCTCTATTATGATGTCATGTAGGGAACTTTTGAAGAATGCTTTGGGTTGTCGTATGATGTCATCCAATCCAATAACTAAAGGAGAATCTAAGGGTTGGTGGTGACGGACGGCGAGGTCCACCGGAGAAGAAAAAGAATGTTCCATCAAAGTTGACGGAATATTCTAATGATGTCAAGTAAGACCTTTATAATTTAATGGAATATTTTACTATTTTGATGGAATATTCCTAAAGCCGTTAGGGTTTTCCGTCTCGTGTGCCAGGAACGTGCCTGTACGTAGCCGTGCCTTGGCCGACGCGTGAGGGCGCGTCCGACATCCAAAAAAATTTCTAAAAATATAGGGGTGTTCATGTTGTTGAGTAGGTCACGTTGGTGTATTCAAACACCCCATTTGAGCAAGCTTTCAGAAGTTATTCCTAGGTTTTGTTTATGTGCTATTGAATTAACGTTAAATTAGTTATATCGCATATAGGTGAGACGTACCCTGAGGACGAGCATGGACAAGCAAAGCAAGGGGGCTACAATTCTGCTACTTATCAGTGAGTGGGCATTTGTTTTCTATATATATGCTTTATGATTTCTAGAAAACGTTTTTAGTTGAATTTATGCCTAGTATGCCAAGTCTATTCCGCTTATTACTATATTGTTGCATTAGTATGAATTGTGAATTATACTATTTGATGTTGCTTGAGGCTCAAGTAAGCTTCAGGTGAGTTAGCATGTGATTGGTCTTGTTCCATTGCACATTGCTATGCATTTATGCATTTAGAGCTTATTATGCTACACCCTAGTATAAGTGCTCCTGCCCGAGGCCAGGGCACAGCTTTCACGTGATTTTTCACCTCCCGCACCACACACTTACCTTGGATCCAAGTTTTGGTGCTAGCCTATCATACAAACCACTGATAGGAGCATATTCATGCGACTTAAATGGCTTGTTCTCGTGCATTTACGTTATGTTTCTCTAGTTATTTTAGTCCTTTATGCTTCTTTTGTGTGTTTTCAGGTTCTAAGGGCAAGGTATGCAAAAGGATGCCTTTTGGAGCATTTTGGAGCAAAATCGGACTTGGATTGGATAGCTTATATTTGGAGCAAAAGGAATGGACGAAATTAAAGACCAAACTATCATAACCACCTATCATTACTTATCATCACTTAACATATCATTCATTTATCACTTAGCATATCATTCATTTATCAATTATCAAACCATTCACTTATCACTCACCACATACCATTCACTTATCACTTATCACTTATCACTTATCACACCTTTTCTCCAACCTTGACATACATCACATGCATTTCCAACACACTCAACCCCTTTAACATCTCCTTTGCCGTGAGTCCCCTTAGTGACTTCCCTTACACATTTTCAACCATCACACTTCATCATTGCAGCCACCTTCATCCCTTTAATTCACATGATTTCCCAACACTCAAATCAGCCACTCACATGCACTTCCCCCTTTAACAATCCCACACCTTGACATTATTCTTTCATCCACCCACCACAAATCCAATCAATGCCGTGGCTCTCCATCACAATTTCAGCTTTCTTCTTTGTTGTTGCACATGCATTTTCAGCCACATATCCACCCACATGCACCCTTTAAACATTCAACCATAAAGCCACATGCAATCTCATTCATCCACCATACATTGCACATGCTTTCACAAGCTTTAACCAACAAACAAAACAGTCAACACATGCACCAAAACACTTTGCCGTGAGCACCATTCCACAATTCCAGCATCTTCACATGTCTTTCTAGCTTTTCTTTTCATTTCCAACCACATTCTTCCACCTCCCACTTCATCATTACACCACCATTCATTCTTTAATCCACATACATTCATCATCATTCACCCTAAACTTAATTTCACATGCAAACAACACCCATTTCTGCACCAAAGAAGTCCATGCCGTGCATCCCTTCAACTTTCCAGCTTTCCCTTGCATTTTCACCACTCATACTTCATCATTTCAGCAACATGTACACCCCACATGTCCATTTAATCATTCAACACATGCATTTTCAGATTATTCCTTCATCATTGCATCCATTCCTCATGTATCCTTCATCATTGCACCACAACTCTTCCCATACACTCCATGCCGTGCAAACACATGCCATTTTCAGCTTTCACATGTTTCCTAAATGTTTGTCCATCATTAATTAGCAACTTGCATGCTTAAACAAACAGCCATTTTACACCTTCATTCTCCTATAAAAGCCCTTGCATTCCCATCATTCAAGGCATCTCATTTTCATACACAACACAACACTCTTCAAAATCATCCATCTTCCCCTATTGCCGTGAGTTTCTCCTTCCATCTCTCCTCCATTTCTTCCATTTCCATAATCCCCCAATCCATTCAACACACCAACAACATCCCTTAGTCCTTGTGCCACAATAAAGAGGAAGATAAGAGGGCCTAAACGTTCATACAATTCATGTGTGAGTTGTTGGAATGTTTACGCGTTTCTTTGATTTCAATGTTGTAAATTCAATTCTCTTTGTTTTGTAATATGAGGAATGGAAGATAAGAGTGCCTAAACGTTCATACAATTCGAGTTTGAGTTGTTGGAATGTTTAGGTGTTTCTTTGATTTCAAAGTTATGAGGAACTAAACCCCCCTTAGCTAGGGGTGATTTCAATACCATGATTGTTTATGTAATATGAATTGATGAATTCCAGTTATGAACTCTTGATTCGTGAATGCAATTGGCTTAACTATTTGATGATTAACTTATTTGTGTTTGTTGATTGAGGGTCGACACTTAATTACATGCATGAATATGTGGCTAAAGTTTAAGAAGGTTTCACATAATCGTTACTAACTTATACTTGAAAGTAGTGAAGGTCGCTTGTCACGATCGCGTTAAGTTTAAATTCTTAGCATGAGTAACATGATGTCATAGTGCAAGTGCTTTGTCAATGCTTATGGTTTTCATTATTCTTAATGATCTTCGATTGTATCTCTATTATGATGACATGTAGGGAACTTTTGAGAATGTTTTGGGTTGTCGAATGATGCCATCCAATCCAATAATATAAGGAAAATCTGAGGGTTAACTAGTGATGTCACGGTTAATTTGGGGCATTGTCGTTCATAATTCAATGAAGGAATAACTGGAAATTGATTCATATGCATAAATATCATGTGTGGAGAAAGAACCTCTAGCTAATTCACCAACCATCTAATTTCACAACACTTGTTTGCAATCTATCCATATTTACAATTTGTTTTGTTTCCAAGTATCCATTTTAGTTTAAATTCGTCCAAATCCAATTCCCCCCTATTTCGTTGAAGTCTTAGTCTTAATCTTTCTTATTTTTAGTTTTGCTTTCTTCGAGCATTAAATAGTGTTTTATATTGAGTTTTTATGTTTTTAAGTCAATTTAGAAGGTTTTAGCAAGCCCTCCTAATCCCCGGTCTAGAACGATCCCTCACTTATCCATTCTACTACAATTGTCAAACGAGGGTTTAATTTGAGTGTCAAGTAATTCTCACATCACAAGGTCTAAGGATAGGTTTTGGGATGTGTTTGTATGTGGAATGGATTGGGGAATGGTTGGGTATTGTTTTGGAGGGAAGGGGAGTGGTGGAAATGGAAGGGGAGAATGCTGGAAATGAAGGGGATGCACGGCTAGGGGTTGTGTTTGTTGTTGTGTGTCTTTGTTTGTGTGAATGCATGGGTTTTTATAGGAGGAATGGGAGAATATGTGGCTGATTGTTTAAGAATGCATGTGGCTCTTATGATTGAGAGTGCATGTGGCTGAAATAATGATGGAAAAACAGCTAGGAAAAGAATGATTAAAGAGGGAATGCATGTGGAAGTGTGGCTGCAATAAAGGATAAAAGCTGGAATGGAATGGGATGCACGGCAATTTAGTGTTTGGTGCTGGAAATGAATGTGTTTGCATGTGAATTAAAGCTAGGGTAAATGATGATGAATGCATGTGGATTAAAGAGGGAATATGGAAGAGAATGTGGTGCAATGATGAAGTGGGAAGCTGGAAATGCAAATGGGATGCACGGCAATTTGTTGTTTGGTGCTGGAAATGATGGTTTTGCTGGTTCTAAGGCTTTGTTTGATTGGGCTAGGCCCTTTGTTTTATGTCCTAAAGTGTATACAAGGCTTCAATTTCGTCCAACACTTTGGCTCCAAGCATAAGCTATCCATTCTAAGCCCAATTTTGCTCCAAAATGCTCCAAAATGCACATTTTTGCTTCCTTAGCCATATGAACCTAGAAACACACGAAAATGACATAAAGGACTAAAATAACTAAAGAAACACAACGTAAATGCACGAGAACAAGCCAATTAAGTCGCATAAATATGCTCCTATCAGTTAGCTGGCTAAGGAGTCTTAACATCCATTCAGCGTGGAAACCTCACATCTTCTACTTCTTCAGAGGCTTCAAAGTCTCTAAACACCTCAGATAGACCCTTAGACTCTGAATCTTCTCCCAACCTTTGGAACACATTCTTAGTAGTCTCCTTGTTCGCTTCAGCAGCCCGAATAACACTCATACAAGCGTCTTGTTCTTCCATCTCTCTCTTTTTAAACAACTCTCGGTCATTGATGGCATCTGATGTTGGTACCTCAAGTTCACACTCACACTGACATTTGCTACATAGAACTACTCCTTTGACCACAGCTGTTTGGGGCCTGTCAGGCAACCTTTTGATACCTTCTGTAAGCCTGCCTGATTGCCTTATTTCTCCTCTTTCATCCATGATAGCTTTTCTTTTCCCCTTCTCAACCCAATTAAGATTTATCAAGTTGATTAGGGCTTCAGGGAATGGATTTGTGTCAACCATCATGTTGGCATGGGATTTCTCTAGCAATAATTTCCTTTTAACTATAAGGTCTTGGATCCAATCTCTGAATTGCACACAATTAGCAATGGAGTGATTGAAGGTACAGTGGGCCTTGCAATACTTCTTTCCTCTAAGTTCTTTAGGTTTAGGCATCTTCTTGATGTTGTCGGGCAAGATCACTCGAGCCCTCACCAATTCTTCCTAGATATCTACGGCCGGCCTTGAATAAATCAAAAGAATATAACTGATACTTTGGAGGTTTCACAGGTACAAAGCCCCCATCATTCATTACCATATTCTGGTCTTTGATGGGTTGAACCAATCCCTTCACCATTAAAGGTTTGAAAGGAGTGGTCATCTCTCCAGCACATAACTCGATTTCCTCTCCCAGACTGTTATCACTTTCTCCAGGCTCTAGGCCTTCAAGCTCCAACTGATGTATTGGTGTTTTGATTTTATAAAAAAAAGGCACTTTAGATGAATGCTTCACTTGTTGTTCCTTAATCAATAGCTTCTCATACTTAGTGGTTGCAATCACCAATTCCTGAAGCTCATTAAACTGCACATCATAGAACTTCTCCCTCAAGGGTAATCTTAAAGCCTTATGAGCAGTAGCTATGAGTTGAGCATGGTTGATTGGGAACTGGCATCTCATCTTTGTTTTCCTAAACCTCATCATAAAATCTTTTGTAGATTAATGTTCATATTGCTTCACTTCCACCAGATCATTAATGGTCATTTCAGGTTCCACCTTATAAAACTGCTCATGAGAGGCCATCTCCATTTGTCCCAGTTGGCAATGGAATTAGGGGGTAATAAAGAGTACCATTGGGAGGCCAAGCCTACCAGTGAGTTCCTAAACAATCTTAGTTTATAGTTAGGGTTGTCTTCAAATGTCACGTAGTGATTTGAGAACTTGAAAATGTGATCCCTAGAAGATACATCACAATCTTCCCTATTGAAAGTAAGGAATGCAGGCACCTTAAAGTTGAGAGGGAAAGGATTCTGTTTATCAATGTACTCAAGATAAAGTTTCTGATATGTTATCCTAAACATCAGACGGGCATGTGGTTGAGCATTCTATACTACCATCATTCTCAGCTCAACCAACTCATTCATGAGTTGTTGGTTAGCCATATTATTGTGTGGGAGATAGGTAGTATGTTAGACATATGCCCACAAAGCCACTCATTTGATGTAATAGCTTTTGGAATACTTATTGTGTTAAACTATTATATGTTTAATAAAGGGCAAAGCTTATTGTTAATCACTATTTATTGTATTATGTGTTTAAGCAATAAGGGAATCCAAGGAATGTATTTAATCTAAGAGAGAAGTCATCTAAGTAAGTTAGATTAACGAGACCTTTCTCTTATGTTCATTCCTAAAACGTTCCTAGCTATAGGATTGCCAATTAGACATTGACAATCCGCTAAGGTTAGTATGTGTTATGTTAATTCAAATGTGAGTATGACTAGTCTCAATTCATTTAGTGCTGGACACTGAGACAAACACATAGGTGGTCAAAATGATCATCGAGTACACTGAACTACGATCAAAAGAGAGTTTGAACATACATGTCATGTAAGAACTTGTAAGTTGCAATATGCAAAGTAGTCCTTTAACCAGAGGCATCATAAATGTCTAATGGCTAGGTCCTTGATCTTTAATCATGTCAAAGGCATTCCATCGAGAGTGTCCACGACATTGTTGGGGTAATGCTATCAAGTCATGTAGGTATATGAATGCACAACAAGGGATCTCTAACCTCCAATGGTGGAGGGGGAATACTCTAAGATATGATTCGGGAGTCTTTGGCCAAAGCATACGAATATGACTTAGGAAGTTAGTTCCAAATCATATTACATTGAATTATATAGAGAAGTATCACATTGGATAGTAGACATGAAACAAACTATCACTCAAACAATGTGATTAAGAGTATTGTATTAGAGAATGATCGTATTGCATTGTAATTGTATCTAGATAAATTCTCGAACCACTTCTACTTAGCTTGGGTAGCCATGACATACTGTTAGGTGTCACTCATAGTTTGTGGAAGCCCTAAAGATTATCAAACACTAATCTTCATCAAAGGGAGAATTGAAATGTAGTTTCAATTCACAATCGATCGTTAAGAGTAACAATCGCCTGCTGCCTCGCTAATTGGAATCTAATGGATCGTACACCAAGTAAGGATGAAAGTGAAGAAATATAAATGAGATGGATAAGCAATTAAATGGTTTAATTGAGAATGGTCAAGATTAATTAATTAGTTAATTAATTATACGAAAGGTTCATATTGGGCTTTCAAGTTAGTTTCGGGTCTCGGGGGCCAAAATGGTTTTGGTCCACAAGGCCCATTGAGTTTAAGTTGTGTCACAACTAAAACTAAATGGAAATTAACCCAAATACAAAGTCAAAACTGGCCATAGGGTGAGTGGTAGCAAACTTGGGTTAATTGCAAGTCTGCCACTCACATGTGAGGTGGTATGAATGCATCTTTATAGCCATTCTCTCACTAGGGTTTTCTTGAGGCAAAGAAGAGAAACTTTTTCTCCTTTTTTTCTCTATAGAAGCCGGCCTTCCTAAGGGAGTTCACTAGCATCCAACTTCCTCTCTAGGTAATCCATTTCATCTTCACACCATCACCCTTGGTGCGGAGATTTAGAAGTACCAAATTTTTGGTATTTTTGGAGTTCCTTTCCTCACATCCTCAAGGAGAAAAGGAGTATCAAAAGGGAAGAAAATCACAAGGAAGATCTAAGGAGCTAGGAGGTGACTTGAAGGCCCTCCACTTGGGTGAATCCCTTGCGTAAACAAGGATGAGCTTCAAGGGTAACGAATCTCAAAATCCTTTCTTCTCTTTAATATTGTTAAAGAGTTTTGTGGTTCACCATTCACTAGGCTTTGAAAGTCATGGGTTTTAGAATTGTTTTTTTTTTTCTTAATGCATGCCTACTTTAAAGTGTTAATAATTTGCTTTTGTGGTCAAATGTTCTTACATGTTCTTAGCTAGAACAAATAATTTTCTTCGTAGTCCCCCACTTCGAGCTATGATCGATGCCCGAATGAGCTTTCCTCTCTGGATCTGGCTGTCTTCATTTAGCTTCTCCTTCCTTATTAGCTAATAGTGATGACCTATAAGGAAAAGGTTTGCCTCCAGCTGTAGATATGCCCTTTCCACTAACTTCTCCCATCAAGTTAGACACACCAATCTTCATTTCTTCTTGCCCACCATGCCTTCTAACATCTGTAGGTGGTGGCAGAGGGTCGGGCAAGCATGTCTTTTGAAACTCTTCTTCTTCTTACTGACTAGTTTCAGTCTCTTCCTTCCTTTTTCCATTATCCTTATTTTCCTTAAGTAAGGGGAATCAAGGAATTACTGGTTCCTTCTCTGGGCTTGCTTCTATGCTTCTTTCCCTAGTATAGCCATCCTTTGGCATGGAGTACTCTAACTCCAACTTTCTTTGTAGAGTTCCTGTTAAGGAACACAATCTACTAACTTCTCCTTTGGTCTTTAGAGAGATTTTCTCCATACTTCTTAGTACTTGCACCATGGTGGCTCGCAAATCTTCATTAGTGACTTTTCCACCCGACTTCTCAGAAGAGGTTGGGCTCTCTCAAATTGCAAGGCCGTGCAGTAAAGGAAGGTCCTTTAGGTGATCTGTCATGCTTGCTTTTGTTGGACAGAGAGGTTGCCCAAATTCCACCTTCCACCTGAATGTTCGATCCTTCCTTTATCTTGGCATACAATATCACAAAAAGGTGTCCCATCGAACGTGCCAATATTATGTTCGGCCTGGATTTGTCCCTTGCACAGCTCCCTAGAGCTCTTGCTTGTTGGGCAAGGTTTGCTGCTTAGTGTACTGCAATATAAGTTTGCTTTTAATTTGAATGGTGCCTTTGTGGGGCCTTTGTTAGGCCTTGAGGCTCACAATCAAAACTAACATGGATTTGAGCGTGCCACTGTTATCTTTGTATAACAGACTGTTTTTTTTTTTTTTAGTTATGAACTGGGTTGATTACTTACACCACAAGTTACTTAGACTTCTTGACCTTACTGGATTGTCACAAATGGGTTAAGTCTATATAAAGTTCTTTTCTTGCCTTGTAAACAAGGACTTTTACTCATAATATTGTATGTCTAAAATGAAGGGGGTTCAGTGCCCTTCCAACCATTCCTTTGATTACAATTAACACTTAAAGATGTAAAGTGAGTTAGTTTGGCCAGATTGATCACAAATGAGACTTTAAACGGCAGACAGTTGTAAAAGATTTAAGGACACAATGGAATATGCATTAAACAACATATCTACTTTATGTAAGTACAAACAAAAGAGACTCGGGCAAGATATTAACCTTGTCGAGCAAGGTTCAACTTCTTGCAACAACTTCTCTTTGTGTTTACAGGGGTTTGTAAACTCCGGAAAATGAAAGGTAAATAGGATTTCCTAAAGGGATTCAATACTACAACACTGGGGGAACGTAGCAGAGCTTCTTAAATTGACAAAAGATGGTTTCTATGAGGGAATCTACGACTAAAAGGGCATAGTTTAGACAAAATGCAGCTTTCTAGCTTCTTGCTTGTTGGAGAGCAAAGTTTAGATGTCTTTTGATTGATAGGTTGAGTGTCTTTGTCTCTGGTGTCCCTTGCTGCTTTTATAAATGTTTTAGCCCGATTGTCCAAGCTTTGCTTTTTGCTTACGATCTTTGGAGGATGGTGAGTCACCATTAATTTACCATTCATGCCCTTGAAAAGTGTTTTTTTGCTAGAGGTGAGCTGCCCTCTGTTGCCCATCACTTCTCATATAGGCTTACTACCTATTCCTCGGCAAAAATGGTTTTTAATTCATCTCAGGATGCTGACTTGTCCAAGCCCAATTTCTCCCTTGCTTTTTGTATTCTTGGGCCTTCATTCTCACTAAGCCCAATGTTAAATATTAACCCAAAAACCTGTCATTCATCAATCACAACGTCTTGAACAACCCTATGTCCTTCTTAAGGACTTTATCTGTTTGCAAGTTACTCGATTGAGCGTTATAAGGCTCGCCTTGTGGCCAAAGGCTTTATCCAAATTGCAGGCATCAGCTACCATGACACTTTCTCTTCCACTGCCAAAATGATTACAGTGCGTTGCCATTGCCTGCAATTGGTCTCTCAACCAACTCGACATTAACAATGTTTTCCATCATGGCAATCTCTCTGGAAAAGTCTATATGATCCCACTTTCTGGTCTCTGCCAACAAAGGGAGAACTTAGTATGTCACCTCTACAAATCTCTCTACGGTCTTAAACAGGCATCACGCTGATGGTTTGCCAAATTTACCGAGGCAGCCAAAGTAGTTGGATTTATTCAGTCTAAGGTAGACTATTCACTTTTCACCTACAAGCGAGGTATATCATTCACGGCGTTATTAATTTATGTTGACGATATCTTAATTACTGGAAATGATGGGAATGTTATTACCTCCCTTGAGAGATTTCTTCACATTCGCTTTCGAATTAAGGATTTAGGGGACTTGAAATTTTTCTTGGGCATTGAAGTCTCTTGTTCAAAGAAGGGCATTTATATTTCTCTGAGAAAATATTCTCTCAATATCCTTGAAGATGGGGGCATGCCAAGTGCTCAGCCTGACTCATTTCCAATGAAGTAGGGAACAAAGCTTTCTGATGCAAGTACCTTACTCAAAGCTTCATCCCAATATCGACGTTTGGTGGGTCGTTTGATTTACCTAACCATTACACGTCCCAATATCACATATGCAGAAGAAGATTTATGCATGAGCCTCGCAAACCACATATGGAAGCTGCTCTTCGAATACTTCGGTATCTCAAGAATGCTCTAGGTCAGGGACTTTTATTTCTAGCTCAAAACAATTTAAAGTTAAGTGTTTACTGTGATTCCAATTGGGCGGCTGTCCGATTACACGAAGGTCTACTTCTGGATATTTTGTTCTTCTAGGAGGCTCACTAATTTCATGGCGAACAAGGAGGCAGAAAGAGGCCCCTCTTTCATCTGCAGAAGCCGAATATAGGGCAATGACAGGTGCATGTTGTGAGCTAACTTGGTTGGGAAGCTTGTTATGTGATTTACAATTGGTACATCTTGGGACATCACTGCTTTATTGTGATAATAAAACAACCCTCCACATTGCTGCAAACCCAGTCTTCCATGAGCGAACCTAACATATTGAAATAGACTGCCATTTTATTCGCGATAAAATACAAGACGGTTCGATCATCACCAAGCATGTTTCCTCACCACTACAGCTGGCATATGTATTCACAAAGCCTTTGGGCAAAGATGCTTTCTTAAATATGACACGCTAGTTAGGAGTTCTTGACATCCACTTGCCAACTTATGGGGGAGTGTTAAAAAGAAATCGTAATCCCTTACAATCAGGGATAGGTGTGTATGTTGCAGTTGTTTGACTTATTTTCTTTCCCTTTATTGTATAGCTATATTAGTTCCTAGTTTATAAGTTCTTTGTTGTACAATATTAATAACTATCCTATGATTAATAGATCATTATGGGCAAATATCTTCTTTATCGATCCAATTTTACACCCTCATGATGTGATATATAATAGCACACAAATTAAACCCTATAATTGTAGTATGTGTAAGTAGGGGTCGTTCTAGGCCTGGGATTAGAAGGGATGCTAATCTACTCTAAACTAACTTAATAACACAAATTTAAAATTAAAAACAGAAAACTAGACTTATATGACTCAAATTAAGCTAAATAGACTCAAAACACACAAACTAAGTTAAATTGACTCAAAACACTAAAAATAAACCAATTTAAACAGATTCTAACTAATTTCACACAACAAAGTAAAGGGGATTGAGTTTTTGACGAATTTAAAGTAAAGACAAGTAAATTAAAGACTCTAAACAACTTTGGACGAAATTGGGTGTTTAAATGGGTGAATGGCTAGCTAGAGGGTCCTTCTCCACACATGACACATATGCATATAAATCGATTTCCAGTTATTATTCCTATAAACTATGAATGACAACGCCCCAAATTAATCATGAAAAGCACAAATTAACTTTCAAATTTTCCTAAATTCATTGAATTGGATAGAATACACATCGGCAACCAAATTATTCTTATCAAGTTCCCTACATGAACAGCATAATAGAGATACAATCAAAGATCATTGAGCATTATGAAAATCATACGCATATACAATCAAAGATCATTAAGCATTGTGAAAATCATAAGCATTGACAAGGTATTCGTAACTATGAACTGCATGATACTCCTGCCATGGATTTACTTAACACAATTGTGACTAGCAACCTCCACTACTTGTAAATATAAGTTCATAACGATTAGGTGAAATTCCCTTATATTTTAGCATCAAATTCATGCATGCAAACTAAGTAGGCCTCCTTAATCAACATACAAGAATAAGTTATCAATCAAACATATAAGTAAATCGCATTCATGTTTTACGAAACAATAACTGGAGGAAATCAATTCATATCACATATATGTTCATGGTTTTGAATTCACCTCTAACTAAAGCGAATTTAGTTCCTCATGTTTGCAAAGCAAAGATAATTAAATTTAAACATTGAAAACAAAGAATAGAATACACCTAGAAACGCTCCAACAATTCAACGTCTTGAATGGCAAGCACGGCTCTAGGTGTGGTGGATGGTGTGGTGTGAAATTGTGGTAGAGGGTGGTGTGAATTTGTGGTAGAGGGTGGTGATGAATGAGTGCTACAGCATCAAGTATTTATAGGGAGAGGGGAGGCACGACATAGGCTGAAAAGGAGTGGAATTAGGACTCCAAACCAACAAAGAACAAGGATACTCTCAATCAGATTCCAGCGAGGACAAGGAATGGTCCTTGCGGCAGATTCTAGAACTTCTAGAAGGGTTACATGCGGCATAAACTTAGGACACGAAAATAGGGCTTCTAGAACCTAATATTTAGGTGATTTAATGTGAAAAGGATTCCTCTTTGCAGCTGGAATTAAGGTGGAATAAGATTAGGTTAGGATAAGATAAGGTTGGATAAGGTTGGATAAGGTTTGGATAAGATAAGGTAATTTGGATAATGTTTCCTTCTTCATGGCTGATTCCTTATCCTCTTTAATTCTTCCAGATGTTAAGCACATTCCTAGCCTCTTTTGATCTTCAATTTCGTCCATCCATCTTGCTCCATGCATATGCAATCCATTCCAAGCCCAAAACTGCTTCAAATAGCTCCAAATTACACTTTCATGCCAATTTTGTCATTTAAACCTACAAACACACGAAAATAACTTAAATCATTGTAATAAATATAAACTAACTTACTAAATACAAGAAAACAAGCTAACAAAGTCACATAAATATGCTCCTATCACCTCACCGCCATCACAACCACAACAACCTTCTTTACCGCCAACACCATGTCTACTACTACCGTCGTGCTATGGTCATTACTAACACTGTCGCTGCCACAATCCCTGCCACAATAGCACCGCCATCATTACCTGTACAACCACTATTAACATCACACATGATGCCCCCACCATTTCAAATATTGAAAAATAATACAAATTCCCATTAAATAGAACACTAAAAATGTACGACAAAATTAAACCAACTCCACTGAAATCCATACGAAACAATTAAAGTCTATGTGTAGTATATGAAACTCATTCAAAATTCACTCTCTTTTAAAATCCTTACCCAATACATTCTCTTAAAATTCTTCCAAATTCCCAAGTAAATGTTTTTTCCTTATTAATTGAATGGAGATTCGAACTGAAACCTGTTTTAACATTGAAAAAAAAAGTACCACTGTACCAAAAACTGGTATGTAACTTAGTATGCACACTTAAACAAGTAAATCATCAATTCACACCCAAGACAAATAAAAAAACATCGTCCACCCTTCATGTGCATTTGAGGCTTTTAGCCTTAAACCAGAGAGTGGACAAAAACTTTTTGAAGTTCCAAAAAATAAATTGCGAAAGAGATGAAAGGCAGCTGGGGTTGGAGGTAACCCTTTTGGGATCCAAAAAGTCATCATCAGAGGAAGGATAAATCCAGTCATGGTTGCAACCATATTCCAAAACTGGTAGCTCAAGGGGGGCTTGCTTTTACAGATTTGTGCTGGTTGTTTAGGACGAGCACAAGAATCAGCCTTGAGGAGAAAAGGGGTTGCGCCAAGATTAAATATACAATCAAGTCCGACCAAGGAAAGTAGGCTGGCTATGTTGGGGCCAAGGAATATGGAGGATATTGGTAGCCACAAAGTTGGCACCATGCTGGTGATGAGGAGAAGAGAAGGTCCCAAGAGCCACATTGGCCATCTATGGACCTGAAGCTCCGTTTTTGTCTGATTACCTGCATTATGCGTTTCACTGTTGGTTTCTGGTGCTTCATCGGTGCTAACAGAAGAAAGGCTTTGAAATATGTTGGTCGTTTTCTTCAAGAAGTTGTCACCAGCACTCTCCGTAGGGGGCGTATGTGGCAGATGAGGGCTCCCAGGGGTTCAGTTTTGTGCAGCAAATAGGGGAAAGTTTTATACGAATGTGAGAAAAGGTGGGTATATGTATTGTACTTGATGTTTTCAATGATTTCTGCATTGCAGGGTATACTCTGCGAACAGTATTGGCAGACATCATGAATGGAGGTTGAGCTAAAGATGCCATTATTTGATCAGGGCCAATGCTTTTCACTCTGAAACATGCCAACAAAATAAATTTATTAAAAAAGAAAAGGGAAATAGTTAAAAACAGAAGATGAAGAAAAATGTTGAGAAAGAAAAATGGTTTCTTGGTTCATGAAATCACACTATGATCAGAAAAATGGTTTCTTGGTTCATGAAATCACACTATGATCATATAGTTTATTCCTATCACGCAAAAACAGTCCATATCACAAACCTTAAAGTAGACCAATAAATGTAAGAACTTTTGAAGATCATGTGAACAGGTCCAAGCAAAAGAATCCCTTTAAGGAATAAAAAACAACTTTGCAAGCAGATACTCAAACAATCTTTTACCATTTACCTTTTTGCATGAAGGTTTTTCGAACGGCTAATAGGGGCTGCAATGCGGTTGCACCACAACTTGCACAACTCCATCACATCAACTTAATTTTGGGATAAAAATTTTCAACAGGACCGGTTTCGCTATTTTGGGGAATTAAAATGCCCCTTCTAATATGGCAAGAACACCCAGGGCCAACGTGACAAAAGTGGATGTTTTCTAACACCATCTAGACCCAATTTGTTTTCAAGTTACCAGCAATTACCAAGCAACCAATTTCTTCTTCTTCTTTTTGTTACTGTTAAAGTCAAAATGTTAGTAAAGACTCTATGGTTCATCGGACATTAACACGATTTCATACAATTGAGGAACTCTAAACCCCCACAAGAAGGTACACTCCAGATTCCCTATTGCCAACAGTATACCCTTGGGGGTGTAGTCAAACTAAGATTTTAAAGGATTTTAAAGGATTTTAAAAATGATAGATTTGATAGGATTTAAGAGGATTAGAGACTTCTACAAAATTCATATTGATTTTTAAATAATTTGAATGGATTGTGGTGGATTGTGGTGGAAGGATTTGAAATCCTAGGGGTTGAGGTTGATTCTTTTTAGTCTTGATTATATTTACTTTTGGCTCTTAAATCTTACAAAATCCACAACTTTTTTTTTTTTTGGTCAAAGAGTAGATATTATTAAATAGAAACTGAAATGTTTACATCAGACGCTAGAGTGTTAAACAACCACTCAGGCT
Source organism: Pyrus x bretschneideri (assembly GCF_019419815.1). Classification (NCBI taxonomy): domain Eukaryota; kingdom Viridiplantae; phylum Streptophyta; class Magnoliopsida; order Rosales; family Rosaceae; genus Pyrus; species Pyrus x bretschneideri. Next base: position 87,528 of record NW_025999581.1, on the reverse strand, counting down.
CAAACACATCCCAAGAATGCACATCCCCCATACGCGTGATATAAGATGCCACAAGATGCGCAACCTCATTACAGGCAGGAGGAGTGTAAATAAACTCAATAGAACAAAACTGATGCTTAATAGAAATAATATCCCACAAAATAGCTTCCATAATTGCCTCAGGTTGTACCTTACCCAGAAGCATATCCACAAGGACCTTGGAATCAGTTTCCACAAGAACAGAGCTAAATCCCTTTCCACAGAAGCCATGACAGCCATCCTAAGAGCTTCCGCTTCTACCATGATGCTCGAACCACATAGAACCTTCCCCACACCACCCGCACCTTTGAATATACCCGCAAAATCTCTCATTAACCACCCATATCCTCCCACCCCAATACGATTACACCAGGCTCCATCACAATTTATTTTTAATGTCCCAAATGGTGGCTTTACCCACCCATTCGCAATCATCCCTCGCCCAAGATGCCCAGAACTATTACATAGCCGCAGATCCTCATCACATCCCACAATCTCCTCCCATTGCTGCCGGAGTAAACGTATTTCAAGGTTAGGTTCTGCCACTGCCTTCTCAAATACCACACTATTACGACATTTCCATATTCTCCATAAACCACACACCACCCAACGCATAAGCGCACAAGCCTCCCCCAGCTTACCATATTTCTCACACAACCAATTCCAACATTGCATAACATCATCTCCCAACACTGTGGTCACATCTAATTGGATCAAAGAACCAAACCAAAAGACACGAGCAAAGGAACATTTGAAGAAAATATGTACCTGTGTTTCCTCCTCACGATCATAGAATGGGCAGCACGTATTCAGACGAGCCCCTCTCCATTGCAAGTTAGTACGGACAGCAAGTATATTTCGACATCCTCTCCATATAAAATGGCGGAGCTTGGGAGGAACCTTCAAACTCCAAAGCGCCCTCCATACCAAGTCCACATTATAAATCTTACTAGATTGCCCAACCCCTTTCCGTCCAAGTTCTCCATTCCTGTTCATCTCCTGGGCTACCAAATATCCTGATTTCACTGAATAGACTCCATTTCGAGTATAATGCCACATGATATGATCAGGACACCCAAACTGGCTCAATGGCATGCTTAAAATGAATTGTGCTTCATCAGCATTAAAACACCTCTGAATGACCTCACGCTTCCATATACCTCCACTGGCCACCATATCAACGACCAACTTAGGCATCTCCGGATGTCTTGAAATAGGTTGAAATGTTCTTGGCGTGGGCAACCAAAGATCCTCAACTACTTGAATACTTCTTCCATCGCCAACCCGCCATCGTATACCAGACTTCAATACTTTCCTCCCTTGAAGAATTTCCTTCCACCCCCATGAAGTTCCTCGTCCCACTAGTGCTTCAAGGAACGACGAATTAGGGTAATACTTAGCCTTAAGAAATTTAGCCAAAAGCCACTCTGGATTACAAAGTAAGTGCCATCCCACCTTAGCCAACATTGCAAAATTAAAATCAATAATTTCCTTAAAGCCAAGACCTCCATCAGTCTTCCTATGCGCCACTTTTTTCCAAGCAAGCCAATGGACAACTTTTTTCGTCTTCTGATCCCTCCACCAGAATCTTGCTATAATTTGTTCAATTTCCTTTGCCAATAGGCAACTGGAAACATGACATGGTGTAAATCGGTAAAGCTGCCGCAACACTCTTAATAAGCACCTCCTTACCGATTATCGACTAAAACTGTTCCGCCCAACCATTGATTCTTTCGTCCAGTTTATTCCGTACTTCTTCAAACACCTTTTTCTTTGAAGCTCCAAAGTCAGCTTACCCAAATACTTCCCAAACCCTTCCTGGTGCCTAATCCCCAATATTTGCGGTAGATGAGCTTTCAGCCCTTTCGAATACCCCACACTAAAGTGTACCGAACTCTTAGCTAGATTAATGAATTGTCCAGACCCTTCAGCATACCGTTGGAGTAACAATTTAACATTATAAGCCTCAATCTCCGTAGCCTAGCAAAATCAAAATGAGTCGTCTGCAAAAAACATATGTGATAGAGGCTTGGCAGACGCATTTATTGACATACCTCGAATACGTCCCAACCTCTCTTCATTATGGATTAAAGATGAAAAGCCTTCAGCACATATAAGGAATAGAAAATGTGATATTGGATTCGATTCATATCCATACACCATGTCCCATACTCCAAAATCTTAATTTTTTTAATTCACTTAGATTTGGATGGATTTTAAAATCATTTAGAATCTTTTAATTGACTACACCTATATTTTAAAGGATTCTAAAATCCTTTAATTGACTACACCTAGATTTGAATGAATTATAAAATCTTTTAAAATCTTTTAATTAACCACACAAGGATTTTAAAGTCTTTTAAAATCCTCTCAATCCGAGTTTAACTACACTCCCTTAGATTGCGTTTGTTAGAGGGGATTAGCTTAGATAAGATAACTACTAGGTTCCGGTATATGATGGAATAAATGGATGAAAAACTTCCAAACTTCATTCAAGTTGAAGGTAGAAGACGGAGTAGTTATGAATGTAAGTTATCAGTTCTAATCCTACCATTTTTGTGGGAATTAAGAGGGACAATTTCCCTTCATGTCTACGCACCCACAATGTGCAAAACACAATTTTTATTTAAAGCCGCATCTTTCACATAACCGATCAATTAGAGAGAACCCTTTCGCTGGACAATTTATTGCCATTCCAATACCCAATCTTTTCTATTCCGATGGTTTTCCCAGCAGCCAAACAGAATACCAAGTAAAACACAGAGAGGATTGAAAATTAGGAGTCGAAATTAGGTTTACCTGTCTGAGGTCCTTCTTCTTCAGCCAATCGGTGAATGAATATGATGGTCTGCGACGTCGGAACACATTGGCATTAAGACGATGGCGACGCTGCTGAAACAAGACGGGCTTGGACCGGGTAAGAACAAAAAATGGCGGGTCTTGCCATGCAGTGTAATGGGCTAACTGAGACTTTTCCTCTGTTATTATTTTTGCTTTTTTTTTTTTTTTTTTTTTTTTTTTTTTTTTTTTTTTTGCTTCTTTAGACCAACTCCTGTGTGGTTCGAGTAAAAATTTAAATTTTTAGCAAAGGAAATTTAAGTTTTAACTTAGAAATTGTGACAGCCCGTCCCAGAAATTTTAAAACGTAACGTGAAATGACGATTTTGCCCTAGCGTGAATTGTCGTTGCGTAGTTGTTCTTTTGGCTTGGTGTGGCTGGTTTGGCACCACACACTCACCCTCACTATTTTCTCCCTTTCCCTGCACCTGTCCCGAGCCCCATTCCTTTCCCATTTCCATTGAAACGTACGGACACACCCATAAACCTATGAAACCTCCACAGATCGAAGAACCCAAGCACATATTCGGACTCGTGAGGCTTGTAGGAGTCCAACCATGCCCATTTCAGGTAAGAACACCTTCGTTTTCACGTCGAATACACGATGTCCGATTTGAGGTACTGTTCATGCACACGTGATTTCTCACGTTTTAGGGAATTTCAAGCTTGTAGGTAGCTTGGTGAGGTCCCTAGGAGGCTCGGGGTGGTTCGTTTGATGGTTTTGGACGTCGGGATCACTAGTTTCGAAGTTGGCCGGAGTTGGGTTGATTTTTCAGGTGAGATTTTGTGGATTTTAGCTCTTGAAAGTGGTATGATTGTGTTCCTCTGGTTCTAAGCTTCATTTTGGTACCAATTTTGTGAATTTTAGATGAAAAACGAAGAAGATATCGAAGTTTAAAATTTTCCCAATTTTCCGGCGCCGGAGGCTCACCGGAGAAGATGACGGAATATTCCTGACGCCATTGATAGAATCTGTTAAATCTGACGGAATATTCCCTACGGCGTCAGCGTGCCAGGCACGTGGCCGGCACGTGGGGGCGCGTGCGGCGGTGAAAAATTATTTTAAAAATATGGGGATGTTCCTGAGGTTGAGTAGATCACGTTGGTGTATTCATACACCCCATTTTAGCATTGTATGAGAAGTTATTTCTAAAGTTTGGTTATGTGCTTTAAAATTAACGTTTTTATAGTTATTTCGCATATAGGTGAGACGTATCCCGAGGACGAGCGTGGTCACTCGAGGCAGGGGGGTTACGACCCTTCCACTTACCAGTGAGTGGGCTTTTGGTTTTCTGTATATACCTATATACTTATATTTTCCCAGAAATTGATTTGAATTGTCATTTGCCATATGCCATGTATTAGATTATCGTTATTTATGCATCGTTAGTTGCATTATTAGTTGTATATATATACATATGCATGTTGGGTGCTACGGACGCACAGGTAAGTGCCAGGTAAGTGTTATTCATGTTTACTTTCAGTAGCGATTCGAGATGCTTAGAGAGCTCATAACCTGCACCCCCGGTGTTAGTGCTTCCGCCCAGAGTAGGGCACAGTCCTTCACGTGTGTTCACCTTTCGCACCACACGCTCAGCTTGGATCCAAGTTAGGTGCACAGTCCTGTCGTACAGACCACTTTAGGTGGTTCCGACTCATAGGTAACCCGCGATTATTCGCACAGCCTTCACGTGATCGTAGCACTAGAGCGTTTATATGTATTACACCCAGGCCTGTCGTACAGACCACTTTAGGTGGTTCCGACTCGTGAGCAGGTTTAGTTATTGAGATTGAGATTTGAGCTCTAGATGCAGCCGTACAGGTCACGTTAGATGACTCCGGCTGCCAGACTATATGTGATTGATATGATTTTTACCTGAGCCCTTGCATTTCATTGTGAGATTTGACATGGCATATCTTGAAGCATGATTGATATATTTATATATATATATGTACGTATGTTTATTTTCTGGGAAGTATACAGGTTTTACGGCGAGGGGTTAGAACTTATTTGTTAAATGGTTTTTGAAAAGCTTTGTTTTTGCCCACTCACGCTTTTGTTTTGCGCCCCTCCAGGTTCTAGCTGTCTAGCAGGTTTGGTGGTTTCCCAGAGGGCTTTCCCGGCATTTCTGACAGACAATCACCAGCGTAGGGTCACCTTCGGGTGTACTGTTGTCGCGTCATTTTCGTTTGGACTGCTTTAGGCGTTATTGTAACAATGATGCGAAAATTATATGCACACAAATTAAACCCTCTTTTTGTCAATTGTAGTATAAGTATAAGTAGGGATCGTTCTGGACCGGGGATTAGGAGGGATTGCTAAGACCTTGTAAACTGATTCAAAAACGTAAAAACAAGATAAAATACTAAACTAGACTCAAAGAATGTGAAACTAAACGTTAAAACATTAAGACAAACCAAAAGACTCAAAACTAATTTTGGACGAATTTAAGATTATGGCTTGATTCAAAATACTTTAAAACACAAACTAAACAGATTCTAAGCACTAAAGAACAAGAAAGTAAAAAGGGGGGGAAAAGTTTTGATTTGACGAAATTTGAAATAACAAAACAAGTTAATAAACTGAGCGGAATGTAAATATGAAATTGTGATGGAATGAATGGAATGAAGGCTAGCTAAGGGGTTTTTCTCCACACATGTTATACTTGCATACAAGATTGATTCTCAGTTGGTCTTTCGATAAATTATGATACTCAACACTCCGGATTAATTAGGTCCGCTTAAATTAACCGTCAAGTTTTCCTTAAGTTAATGAATTGGATGGGTTTGCGCAACGCAATTCACAACATTCTCCAAAAGTCCTTTACGTGAACAGCACAATAAAGATACAATCAAAGATCATTAAGCATTATGAAAACTATAAGTGTTGACGAGGCATTCGTTACTATGATGAGCATGAAACTCGTGCCAAGAATATGTTTAACACGATTGTTTATAAGCAACCTCCACTACTTGTGAATATAAGTTCATAACGATTAGGTGAAATTCACTTATATTCTAGCGTCATATTTATGCATGAAAATTAAGCGCGCATTCTTAATAAACATTCATAAATAAGCTATCAATCAAACGGTTAAACAAATTGAATCCACAACTTATGAAATTCCAACGAAAGTTAATCAATTCATATTGCAAATATAAACATAGTTTCGAATCACCCCCTACCTAAAGGGGGTTTAGTTCCTCATAACCTTGAAATCAAAGAAACACCTAAACATTCCAACAACTCAAAGCTTGAATTGTATGAACGTTTAAGCACTCTTCTCTTCCATACATACAAAACAAAGAGAATTAAAATGAAACTTTGAAATCAAAGAAACACCTAAACATTCCAACAACTCAAAACTTGAATTGTATGAACGTTTAGGCACTCTTCTCTTCCTCGTTGTTGTAGCACAAGGTTTAAGGGATGTTGTTGGTGTGTTGAATGGTTTGGAGAATTTATGGAAGGAAGAAATGGAGGAGAAATGGAAGGGAAACTCACGGCCAAAGGGGGAAGAATGGATGATTTTGAAGAGTGTTGTGTTGTGAATGAGATGAAGAATGCCTTGAATGATGAGAGTGCAAGGGTATTTATAGGAGTAGTGGAGGGAACATATAGGGAGAGAATGGATGGGAGAGCATGTGAATGATAGCTAGGAGAATGATTAAAGGGGTGTGAATGGTTGGAAATGCATGTGGGTGAATTGGTGGTGCAATGATGAAAAGTGAATAAATAATGCATGTAGGGTTAGCTAGGTTGGCTTTGTTTGGGTGCATGTGAGTTAAAGAGGGAGAATGTGGTGAAATGATGAAGTAGGAAGGTGGAAATGCATGTGAGATGTTGGAAAGGAAATGGGAATATGAGTGCATGTGGGTGAATGATTTGTGGTGCAATGATGAAGAGTGAATAAAGAATGCATGTAGGGTTAGCTAGGAAAGTGGGAATGTGGTTGAATGATTAAAGGGACATGCATGTGGCTTGTTTGATTGCTTGGTGAGATGATGCATGCTTGTAGTTTAGGGTGTTGAATATGGATTTGCATGGCATTTGAATTGATTGTGGGCTTTGGAATTGGAAGGAAATGCATGGCAAAGGGCTTAGTTTAAGAGAGAATGGGCTAGGCCCTTTGTTTTATGTCCAAAGTGAATACAAGGCCTTCAAATTCGTCCAACATTTTGGCTCCAATCATATGCCATCCATTCCAAGCCCAATTTTGCTCCAAAATGCTCCAAAATGCATCTTTTTTCTTCCTTAAGCCCTTAGAACCTGAAAACACACAAAAGAAGCATAAAGGACTAAAATAACTAGAGAAACATAACGTAAATGCACGAGAACAAGCCATTTAAGTCGCATGAATATGCTCCTATCAAACTCCCCCACACTTATCTTTTGCTAGTCCTCGAGCAAAACAGAAAGAAAAACAAAACAAAACGAAACGAAACAAAACAAGTAAAACACACCTAAACCTTCCAACAACCGTCTTAGGGATTTCCAATGCACATGACAAGTTAAAAATCATCATTCCCACAGATTTTGGTCATCTTCACACTTAAGTACATTCTTAATCATAGTCACCATATACTAGTTCACAATTAAGCATTTAAAACCATGTTTTGAATGTAGTAACATGCCTTAGAGAATTTGCTCAATTCCTTACAAGATATGCACTCGATTTTCACTCAGAATTTCTAACTACACACCCTAATCTAGTCATATGTGAGAAGATTGATGTAAACATGAAAACGACACTCACATATATGTATCACAAAGAACGCAATTTCTGGAGTTAATAATCAAGTTTAGATATGATCTCATGAATGGAATGCTACTACTTAGACGCGAGAACCAGTGACACCATATGCTCATACCAAGTTCAAACTCCACAAATTGAAACACATAACACTCAAGATTGAAGTCACGGGTTGTAATGGGGCTTGGGGTGTGTGGATAACAAAGAAGGGATATGGAAAACAAAGGTTCTTAAAGAAATAGTGAGCAAGACAATTGAATCAACTTAGAATTCACTTTTGAATGAAAACTCAACTTTGGAACAAAAAGGGAGACAATTTAGGGCCAGAATTGGTGTTTTGAGCCCTTTCTTCAATCACTCATTCTTTCATTTTTCAAGCTCTTTTTTTTTTTTTTTTTTTTTTTTTTCTTTCTTTCTTTTCTGTTTGAAACTCAAAACATACTTAAGAACAAGCATTCCTTCCCCCACACTTATTTTCTTGCATAATGTAACTCAAAAGGAATTCATTTAAGTTATGCTCACTATCTTTTAAGAACAAGGGTGTGGATTGTCCTAAACTAGGCTAGGTGAGGATAATGTGGGTTGACAAAGAATAAAGGCTAAACAAAACTCAACGGGGGTAAAACTTACAACATATACGAAATATGGGAAGTGAGGTTATTTGGCTATGGTGGCAATTACACAACTTCATCTTGAATATGTTATGTAAATCAATAACATGCTTTGAATGAAATGGGCATGAGTTCTAGCATTTGGAACTATATGATGAAACGCCTTCTAAGTAGTAACCAAGCAAAGAATAATGAGATCATGCAACAACTTTGGAAAACAAGAAATCACAGATTATACTCTCCAAAGAACGTTATAGGCTCAAGTCTCTCAGGGTTGTAGCGTTTGTTTGAGTTCCTTCCTTCAAGCATGTTACATAACTAATTTTTTTTTTTTTTTTTTTCTTTTATGATTACATGTGAAGTCATACATTATAACCATAACCAAGCATATACCAAGAGTAAATCAAACTTTTCTCCATGTTTATAACTCTTTTCAACAGTCATGCAATTAGAAACCAAATCCTTATCATTGTGTTGGAAGGTGACCTACGACACAAAAACGACTCAAAACACTCTTTTTAGGCTTTTCAAAACATGTTTTTCAAATTTTTATGTGATTTTCGAAATTTTAAGTCAAAACACACTAAACACACTTAAAAACAGCAAGAAACAACATTTGAGGTTTATGGTGGATAAAACCCTACGAATTTGCATCAAAACACTTTAATAACTCCCCCACACTTAAATCAAACATTGTCCTCAATGTTAAAAACCACACTAAACACAAACAAACATATAAACAGCAATTAAACATACTAAACATGGCTAAATGTATCTAACAAAGAGAAGAGTTTAGAAATGCAAATCTGGTTGTGGAGTGTTCGTTCCATCTTCTCCTTGATCATTGCAGTGAGGCTTGGATCTTTGTGATTCCACAGGCTTACTCTTGAACTGCGTTGTTCCCATCGTTGATTTTCCTTTGTGCTACTCTTGAACTGGGCAGCAGGCTTCCTTTGGTCTCCCCCGAAGGTCTGAGCTTTCTCCTCTTAACTGTTTCCTTGTTCAATCTCTCCAATTCGTATTGAAGAGGGTTAGAGGATAGCTCAGCAAAGCTAGGTAAGCAACCAGGGAATAGAGTCCAGATAGACTCCAAGTGCCGGCTGATTGCTTATTTCACTTTGCCATGCAAGTAATATCAAGGACAAAGGAAAAGACAGGGAAAAAGCATGATATGAGATACCTTTGCTTTTGCCCTTGATGATATGAGATACCTTTGCTTTTGAAGAAGCGGTGAATGAATCAGCACATGTATGTGTTGTGCTGCTTCCTCCTGGATCATCTGTACTCCAGGCATCTGGTATCATCTTTGGGAAAGAAGAGAGAATGGAGTATCTCGAAAGGCTTTGCTGGGAGTGCACCCTCAGAGGTGAGAAAGAGTTGGGCATTTTCTTCAGTTCTGTCTTGCCAAAAAAAAAATGAAGGTCGACATATATAGGGAATTCAATAGCAAGTGGTGATACTGTGCTTTTACCGTTGTCGACAAACATTTTGATCCCGCAAATCCGGCTTTTTGGAATAGTGACGACTCCTCGATCTTTGAAGACGTCTCTTCGATAAAGCTGCACGCGCTTTCTGAAAAGCAGAGAAAGCGTCGCCGAACTTTGCGCCTGTCGGCTAAAGACGTGTAGCTGCGATGATGGCCTCCACGTGTTGAACGCGTTTTCTGAAAAGCTGAGGGAGCGTCGCCGAACTTTGCACCTCAAATTCCGGCTTTTTGAATCGGTGGACGCGTTGCCTTGGCTTTTTATAGAGCTATCGATCACCGCCAACTTACACACTCTGAAGATTTCCCATTCTGAAAAAATTGGTTCCGGCCTTTCGAAAATTTACTCCGTCCACCCCTTCTTTTTGAACACTTTTGAAAAATGGCAAACCCATCGAACCTTAGCTTAGAATTGAGTCTCCGCAGTGATTCGGGCGTGCCGCAACAAGATAACGTATGGCGCCCTTCTTTCTTATCTTCTGACGGTCCTCTTACAGTTGAAGACTCCGTGATGCAGGACGCCACAACAGCTACGATAGTAGCTCGGAACCTCCTCACTCCCAGAGATAGTCAGCTGCTTTCAGGACGGTCCGATCAGTTGGCCGTTCAAGAGTCCCTGGCTCTCAGCGTGCAGTGCGCAGGCTCTGTGTCCAACATGGGCCAACGCCTCCTTGCTCGCTCCCGTCAGGTTGAATCTTTGATGGCGGAGGTTGAGATCCTGAAACAAGAGATCAAACAACTTAAGTATGAGAATAGAACTTTGCATGTGCTTGCCAATAACTATTCGTCGGGCATGAAGAGGAAGCTTGATGAGATGCTGGAATCTCAAGGTCGGATGCAAAGTGACCGTCAACGGCTTGCGTCTTTCTTCCAGGGGCACCTCTTTCCTGGGTCATCCAGCGTTCCGCCAAGTATTGGGGCCTGGAATGCTCTATATCCTATGCCTCCCGCTCCTATGCCTTCTGCTCCGATGCCTCTTGCTCCGATGCCTCCTGCTTCGATGCCTTCCGCTTCTAGAGTTTTGCCTCGTGGCGGGTCTTCACGCAAACAAAAACAAAAACAACCTTTGTGAAGCTCCATTTGTTAGATACATTTGTAATTTCTCGAAAATTAATGAAAAAGCTTTGTTTTATTCACTGTATTGGGTTGCCTCCCAAGTAGCGCTTTCTTTTACGTCTTGCAGCCGGACGGTACCTCCATTTAAGCTTGACTAGGTTCCACGGCATGGAGGGGTACCTCCTCCACGACATGCTCCTCAAACATCTCGTAATAGGGCTTCAATCGATGCCCATTCACTTTGAATTCTTGCTGCGTCCTTGAACTTTTGATTTGTACTGCACCATGAGAGAAAACATTAGTGACAATAAAAGGGCCAACCCACTTTGAACGTAACTTACCGGGGAATAATCGAAGACGAGAGTTGAATAACAACACTTTCTGCCCAATTGAGAAGGTTTTGCCTCTAATCATCTTGTCATGGATGGCCTTGGTCTTCTCCTTGTAAATCCGGGCATTCTCATACGCTTCATGCCTAATCTCTTCAAGCTCGCTCAATTGTAGCTTCCTATGGTTTCCAGCCGCGTCCACATCCATATTGAAGGTCTTGACCGCCCAATGTGCCTTGTGCTCAAGCTCTACGGGTAGATGGCACGGCTTGCCATAGACTAGCCGAAATGGGGACATACCAATGGGCGTTTTGTACGCCGTTCGATAGGCCCATAGTGCATCCTCCAAGCGCAAGCTCCAATCTTTTCTATTCGGTCCAACGGTCTTTTCCAGGATTTGCTTGATTTCTCGATTTGAAACTTCGGCTTGGCCACTGGTTTGGGGGTGATAAGGTGTGGAAACCTTATGCATCACGTTGTACTTCTTGAGCAATGCTATAATGGTGCGGTTGCAAAAATGAGTCCCACCATCGCTTATGAGCACTCGAGGCATCCCAAATCTAGAGAAAATGTTAGATTTCACAAAGTCTGCAACAACTCTAGAATCGTTAGTTCGGGTGGCTTTAGCTTCCACCCACTTTGACACATAATCAACGGCAAGTAAAATGTACGTAAAACCAAAAGACATAGGGAATGGACCCATAAAATCAATACCCCAAACATCAAAGATTTCAACAACAAGGATTGGGGTTTGCGGCATTTGGTCTCTTTGGCCTATACTTCCGGTCTTTTGACATCTATCACATGTTAAGCAAAAAGCCCTAGCATCTCTAAACAATGTAGGCCAATAAAAACCACTCTCAAGAACCTTAAACGCGGTGCGTTGTGTGCCAAAGTGTCCACCACATGCATATGTATGGCAAAAACTCAAAATGGAATTAAATTCAGATTCATGAACACAACGACGCACAATCTGATCAGGGCATATTTTCCACAAATAAGGGTCATCCCAAACATAAAAACGTGCATCCTTTTTTAATTTATCACGTTGAGCCTTGCTTAAGGTGTTAGGAACTTGCTTAGACACCAGAAAATTAACCAAATCAGCATACCAAGGCTCACTTACCTGGATAGACATTAATTGCTCATCGGGAAAGGTTTCAGAAATTGGCGCTACTTCCTCATGTACCATTCGACTTAGGTGGTCAGCCACCACATTCTCCACGCCTTTCTTATCCCGAATCTCAATGTCAAACTCTTGTAGAAGCAACATCCATCGAATCAATCTAGGCTTGGCCTCCTTTTTCGTGAGCAAATATTTGAGAGCTGCATGATCAGTAAAAATAACAACTTTAGTACCAAGTAAGTAAGATCGGAACTTATCTAATGCAAAAACCACAGCAAGTAATTCTTTCTCAGTGGTTGAATAATTTAATTGAGCATCATTTAGTGTCCTAGAAGCATAATAGATCACGTGGGGTTGCTTGTTCTTTCGCTGTCCCAAAACAGCACCAATGGCATAGTCCGACGCATCACACATTAACTCGAATGGAAGGCTCCAATCTGGAGGTGTGATAATAGGAGCCGAAGTGAGAGCTTCCTTCAAGTGCTTGAATGCCGTGGAGCATGCTTCATCAAACTCGAAAACCACCTCTTTTTGAAGTAACCGGCATAGTGGCTGTGCAATCTTGGAGAAATCCTTAATGAAACGCCTATAAAAACCTGCGTGGCCAAGAAACGAACGAACCTCTCTAACCGAAGTTGGAGAGGGTAAGTGGCGAACAAGGTCTACCTTCGATTTATCTACTTCAATGCCTTTTTCAGAAATGATATGGCCTAGAACAATACCTTGCTTAACCATGAAGTGGCATTTTTCCCAATTAAGTACAAGATTCGTTTCAACACAACGTTTCAAGATTAAAGTCAGATTATTCAAGCAATGATCAAATGAATTGCCAAACACGCTAAAATCATCCATGAATATCTCAATAATCTTCTCCACATAATCAGAGAATATACTCACCATGCATCGTTGAAACGTCGCCGGAGCATTGCACAAGCCAAATGGCATGCGTCTATATGCAAAAGTGCCAAAGGGGCACGTAAATGTTGTCTTCTCTTGGTCCTCTGGAGCGATCACAATCTGGTTATATCCGGAATATCCATCAAGAAAGCAATAAAATTCATAACCGGCTAACCTTTCCAACATTTGGTCGAGGAATGGTAATGGAAAGTGATCCTTCCTTGTCATGGCATTTAACTTCCTGTAATCAATGCAAACACGCCAACCAGTCACAACACGAGTGGGGACAAGCTCTTGTTCTTCATTCTTCACCACTGTGACGCCAGACTTCTTTGGAACAACCTGCACAGGTGACACCCAACGACTATCAGAAATAGGATATATAACACCACAATCAAGTAATTTTATAACCTCCTTTTTCACTACTTCCATCATAGGTGGATTAAGGCGACGTTGAGCTTCACGAGATGGCTTGGCTTCCTCCTCCAAAAGGATGCGATGCATGCACGTGGTGGGACTAATGCCTTTGATATCCGCCAAAGTCCATCCAATGGCAGATTTGTGCTCTTTTAACACCCTTATCAACTTGTCTTCTTCTTGAGCCGTGAGTAAGTTTGAAATGATGACGGGTAGCGTTTCATCTTGGCCCAAGAACACATACTTCAAGTGACTAGGTAATGGCTTTAACTCAAGTGTAGGTGGCTGCTCAGTTGATGGAAGTAACTTGTTAGTCAAAACCGAATCTAAAAGTGAGATTGGAGACTTACCAGAGTGGAAGGGCAATGACTCGAGGGCAGCGACCATTTCAAGTACTTCATCACAAGGGGGTACGGTAATATGGTCAGATTGCATGCCGTGGGTTAAGGCTACTTCAAGTGCATCTTCGTTCATTTGATCCAAATGCACCTGTGCCAAAGAATCAACAATATCAATAGCAAAACAAGAATGGTCCTCAATTGGATGTTTAATGGTTTCAGAAAGATTAAAATGAATAATGTCCCCATCAAACTCCATGGTCAATGTTCCCGTATACACATCAATCTTTGTTCTTGCTGTTTTCATGAAGGGACGGCCTAGCAAGATTGGCAATGATGGAGCATGGCTTGAATCCTCCATGTCTAAAACATAGAAATCTGCGGGGAAAATAAGGTGATTGACCTGCACTAAAACATCCTCAAGGACTCCCTTGGGATAAGCGTTAGAACGATCGGCCAATTGAATTATAACGCCATCTTGTTTTAACTCGCCAAGGTTCATTGATGCATAAATGGAATAAGGCATGACATTTATGGATGCACCTAAATCAAGCATGGCATGTTCAAAACGATTATGTCCAATCAAACAAGGAATCGTGAAACTACCGGGGTCTTTGCACTTGGTAGGTAGTTTACGTTGCAAAACAGCGGACACATTCTCGCTTACCTTAACTACCTCTTTGTTTGCCCTTCTTCTCTTTGTATTGCATAGGTCCTTGAGGAATTTAGCATACTTTGGAACCTGTTTGATTGCATCGAGAAGCGGTATGTTCACTTGCACCTTCCGGAACGTTTCAAGAATGTCTTTCTCGCTTTCTTCCTTTTTTTCTTGCATGAACCTGCGAGGAAAAGGTACATTGGGCAGATTAGGACGTGAAGTACATGAATTTGAACTTAAATCACCTGATTTGGCCGAGTTAGGGTAATTGGAGGCCTGCGGCATTGGGTTTTTCACTCTTTCCGTGGGTGAGCTAGACACTTCCTTAGGTTGTGTCGTCTCTTCATCTACTTCCTGGGCAGATTTGGAATTGTTTGGCTCGGTCCCAACTTCTTTTCCACTCCTTAGGGTGATGGCCTTGGCGGATTCGAATCCTCCCTTTGGATTGACTGTGGTTGAGCTAGGAAGCTTTCCTTTATCTCTAATCTGTCCAAGGAACTCAGAAATCTGCCCCATTTGTTTCTTCATATCCATCATCTCCTTCTCGTTATTTTCTATCCGGTTGTTTTGATTTTGCAACCCCTGCGAAATAGAGGTTAGTAATTGCATAGCTTGATTACTTTCCAAGGACGTACCCGAATGAGATGATGTCGAAGGTTGTTGGGATTGTTGGGGTGCATACGGCTTGGAATAAAACCCAGGGGGGTTTGGCCTAAATCCTCCTTGTTGGGCAGCTTGTTGTGGCTCCCTCCATTTGAAGTTTGGATGGTCCCTCCATCCGGCATTGTAAGTGTTCGAGTATGGGTTGTGTTGATTTTGTCCTTGGAACCCAATTGCATTGGCAGATTCCCACCCACCATTCTCGATTAGTTGAGGGCACTTGTCGGATGGATGCCCTTGAATTGAGCACACGCCACAAACTTGGTGTTCTTGTGCTTTTGGACCATTCACAACCTGAGAAACAAGAGAAGTAAGATTAGCAAGTTGTGATTGAATTTCAGAAATAGCACTCACCTCATTTACACTTTGTTGCCGTGGGGCTTCCCTTTGGCCCACTCCTTCATATTGTTGAGCGTTGAGTGCTCGGTTGGCTATGAGAATCTTGGCATCCCTTGGTGTTTTGTCCACCAATGCTCCTCCCGCTGAGGCATCAAGCATTTGACGTTCGATAGGAAGGAGGCCCTCATAGAAATATTGAAGGAGAAGTTCCTCCTTCATTTGATGTTGAGGACATGAAGCTACAAGGCCCTTGAAGCGCTCATGATAAGCCGGGAATGTCTCACCATAATTCTGTTGAATACCACTAATTTTCTTCCGTAGGAGAATCACTCTTGAAGTAGGGAAGAATTTCTCCAAGAAAGCACGCTTCATACTCTCCCACGAAGTCACCGTTCCTGGGGCTAGTTCGTAGAGCCAATCTTTGGCCTTGTCCATAAGTGAAAATGGAAAAGCCTTCATCTTCAATATACTCCCATCCACAGTGACGGGGGTCATGCTCGAACAAACCACCTCGAACTCCTTCAAGTGTTTGTTGGGGTCTTCCATAGACAAGCCATGGAACTTCGGAATATGGTGTAATAAACTGGATTTGAGTTCAAACACCTCAGTCGTCCCCTCTGCAGCCGTGGGGTACTGGATACAAAGAGGCAATGCATTATCCAAACCCGAGGCCGAAAGCTCCTTGATGGTTCTATTATCTGCTGCCATGGCTTGTTCTTCTTCAAAAATTTGGTCAGTGGGCTTTTCTTCTACACCTACTTCGTCCTCTTCAAGCCCAGGTTGTGGTGGAGGTTGTGGTGGCTCTTGTTGACTCCTCGTTCTCCTCAAAGTGCGTTCAAAATCACCGTCAAAGTCGGAGATGTTCTCTATAATAGGCCGAGAGCTACGAGTCATACACAGTACCTGAAAAACAAGAAAACAAACAAACTAAGAATCTGAAATAAGAATGCACGAAAAACAAAAAAAAAAAAATAAATAAATAAAAATAAAAATAAAGAAAAGGGACTAGCAAAGTTGCTAATCCCCGGCAACGGCGCCAAAATTTGATGCGAAAATTATATGCACACAAATTAAACCCTCTTTTTGTCAATTGTAGTATAAGTATAAGTAGGGATCGTTCTGGACCGGGGATTAGGAGGGATTGCTAAGACCTTGTAAACTGATTCAAAAACGTAAAAACAAGATAAAATACTAAACTAGACTCAAAGAATGTGAAACTAAACGTTAAAACATTAAGACAAACCAAAAGACTCAAAACTAATTTTGGACGAATTTAAGATTATGGCTTGATTCAAAATACTTTAAAACACAAACTAAACAGATTCTAAGCACTAAAGAACAAGAAAGTAAAAAGGGGGGGAAAAGTTTTGATTTGACGAAATTTGAAATAACAAAACAAGTTAATAAACTGAGCGGAATGTAAATATGAAATTGTGATGGAATGAATGGAATGAAGGCTAGCTAAGGGGTTTTTCTCCACACATGTTATACTTGCATACAAGATTGATTCTCAGTTGGTCTTTCGATAAATTATGATACTCAACACTCCGGATTAATTAGGTCCGCTTAAATTAACCGTCAAGTTTTCCTTAAGTTAATGAATTGGATGGGTTTGCGCAACGCAATTCACAACATTCTCCAAAAGTCCTTTACGTGAACAGCACAATAAAGATACAATCAAAGATCATTAAGCATTATGAAAACTATAAGTGTTGACGAGGCATTCGTTACTATGATGAGCATGAAACTCGTGCCAAGAATATGTTTAACACGATTGTTTATAAGCAACCTCCACTACTTGTGAATATAAGTTCATAACGATTAGGTGAAATTCACTTATATTCTAGCGTCATATTTATGCATGAAAATTAAGCGCGCATTCTTAATAAACATTCATAAATAAGCTATCAATCAAACGGTTAAACAAATTGAATCCACAACTTATGAAATTCCAACGAAAGTTAATCAATTCATATTGCAAATATAAACATAGTTTCGAATCACCCCCTACCTAAAGGGGGTTTAGTTCCTCATAACCTTGAAATCAAAGAAACACCTAAACATTCCAACAACTCAAAGCTTGAATTGTATGAACGTTTAAGCACTCTTCTCTTCCATACATACAAAACAAAGAGAATTAAAATGAAACTTTGAAATCAAAGAAACACCTAAACATTCCAACAACTCAAAACTTGAATTGTATGAACGTTTAGGCACTCTTCTCTTCCTCGTTGTTGTAGCACAAGGTTTAAGGGATGTTGTTGGTGTGTTGAATGGTTTGGAGAATTTATGGAAGGAAGAAATGGAGGAGAAATGGAAGGGAAACTCACGGCCAAAGGGGGAAGAATGGATGATTTTGAAGAGTGTTGTGTTGTGAATGAGATGAAGAATGCCTTGAATGATGAGAGTGCAAGGGTATTTATAGGAGTAGTGGAGGGAACATATAGGGAGAGAATGGATGGGAGAGCATGTGAATGATAGCTAGGAGAATGATTAAAGGGGTGTGAATGGTTGGAAATGCATGTGGGTGAATTGGTGGTGCAATGATGAAAAGTGAATAAATAATGCATGTAGGGTTAGCTAGGTTGGCTTTGTTTGGGTGCATGTGAGTTAAAGAGGGAGAATGTGGTGAAATGATGAAGTAGGAAGGTGGAAATGCATGTGAGATGTTGGAAAGGAAATGGGAATATGAGTGCATGTGGGTGAATGATTTGTGGTGCAATGATGAAGAGTGAATAAAGAATGCATGTAGGGTTAGCTAGGAAAGTGGGAATGTGGTTGAATGATTAAAGGGACATGCATGTGGCTTGTTTGATTGCTTGGTGAGATGATGCATGCTTGTAGTTTAGGGTGTTGAATATGGATTTGCATGGCATTTGAATTGATTGTGGGCTTTGGAATTGGAAGGAAATGCATGGCAAAGGGCTTGGTTTAAGAGAGAATGGGCTAGGCCCTTTGTTTTATGTCCAAAGTGAATACAAGGCCTTCAAATTCGTCCAACATTTTGGCTCCAATCATATGCCATCCATTCCAAGCCCAATTTTGCTCCAAAATGCTCCAAAATGCATCTTTTTTCTTCCTTAAGCCCTTAGAACCTGAAAACACACAAAAGAAGCATAAAGGACTAAAATAACTAGAGAAACATAACGTAAATGCACGAGAACAAGCCATTTAAGTCGCATGAATATGCTCCTATCAAACAACCCGTTCCAAATTTTACGTTTTTATTTTATTTTAAAAGCGTGAATTTACGAAATTGCCCTAGAGGCAAGGACTTTGACTTCCGTTGACCATCGACTTGAAAGATGTGGGACTTATTCTTTTAGCATATCCTCGTAGTACTCATTGGTACGAACGTATAGGCGAAAGCCGTTTGCGAGTCCGGATTATAACGGTATAGTTACGGAGGTTCGAAATCGGTTATTCAAGGTTAGTGTGTATTTAAAGGGAGGACCAATCAGAAATGGAGGGAGAAGAAAAAAAAAAAAAAAAAAGAAAAAAAAAGAAATGGGTTTTCGTCCACCCGCACCCACCGCGGGTGGCCTTTTTCCAAGGCCGATTCCGGCCAACTCCGGTGGAGTTTTTCGATGCCACCACCACCATTTTGAAGCTCTCATTCCCCTCTACAAAACCCACCCAAGAACCACCTTGATTGACCACGGGATGTGGAGGTTTGAGGCCACGAAAGTTGACGAAAATCAATGGTGCTCCGGCCACCCTTCTCCATTTTCCGGCAAATCGGCAAAGCGATGGCCGATGCCACCACTTGGGCTTTGTAGCCCATCATCCCAGGAGCAAAACCCAACCAACCTTGACCCCGTTGGACCACCGTAGACGACGAATCGACGTCGGGAAGTTTTAGGCACCCGCCGGCTTCGTGGGCAAAATTGACCATCTTCCGTCCACTTTTGGACTTCGTGGCAGGTATGAAAGTTGCTCCACTCACTGAGATCTTCATTTCTGTGAAGTTTGATAATTTTTGGAATTAGTTGGATTTTCCGGCGAGTCGGGGCGGCCGACCGCCACCCGCGGCGGCGCGTGCGGCGGCGCGTGGCCGGTGAGCCGCCAATGCTATTTTTAGGCTATGTCGAATGTTTTGAATTCAGTTTTGTCATTTGAATGACGTAGGTTGATCGTTGGAACCTAAATTCGTTATAATACGCTACTTGATAAAAATGTGAATCGATGATCCGACCGTTGGATCGTCACCAAAATTGGATACATTATAATACGTAATATTTAAAGATCATAGGAATTTACGGATCGGGAATCCGACTTACGGATCTTCCTGAATTGGATTTGTAAGTTAGTAAAATAAATGTTCACGGCCACTTGTTTTAGGCAATTGGCGAAGATCTGACCGTTGGATCGTAATGAAATTTTAAGATGTTATTCTAGAAACATATTGTGGATCATTGGAAGTTGCAGATTGGAAATCTGATATGCGGATCTTCCGGGTCAGGTTATACAGGGTTGTAAACCCTACCGTTGATCTTTGATCGACGGTTGACTTGTGGTCAATAGGTCTCAACCTATTTTAGAAAGTCGTCGAGGTTGTGTTTTATGTGAATTGCATATTCTTCAGATAAGAGTTCTGAGATGTGATTTGATAATTGGCCACAGGGACCGATCATTCAGGACGCCTCGATGCGCGTGCTAGAGTAGTATAGCGTGGACTCCAGGTGAGTGGATCTTTTCCTTTTATTGTGCATATTATTGAGAGTTCTATCGACACCTTTAAATTGATTAGGCATATTACTTTCATATATAATTATTGTGAATGCTTGACGTACAATGTGAACTACGAATGGCTTGATCCCTGTTTAGGGTACGTAGGCAGTCTAACGAGACGTTAGATGCAGCCATAAAATAATTGAGACAAAAGCCTTGCTTGGGAAATTGAGTAATGCGAAGGAAATTGGTAAAGACAAGTTTTAGTTTTGTGAATTAGTTAGTTAAATTAGAGTTAATTGGATTGTTATGGATAATTATCCCTGAAAATAAGTAGTTTGGGAGTATGGCGTTATTGATTGTACACTTCACACCATATTGTTTATAATTGAAAATGCTACGACATGGTTGAGTAGTAGATTGCATCATGATATATCCCTATGTATATTACTTGCTTATAATTATTGGGAATGCTTTCAAGTGCAAAGGTGAACTCAGGACACCCAGGTAAGTTCAGGTGAGTTTATGGTGTTAATTGAATCGATTGAGTTATAGCATGACTACAGTTATGAGTTAGGCAACTTCGATACTGTCGTACCGGTTGCCATGTGTTGCACATGTTATGATGAGATATGGATAAGTCGTACAGGTCACTATACGTGACTCCGACTTATATGCTAGCCAGAATTGATGAGATATGGATAAGTCGTACAGGTCACTATACGTGACTCCGACTTATATGCTAGCCAGAATTGATGAGATATGGATAAGTCGTACAGGTCACTATACGTGACTCCGACTTATATGCTAGCCAGAATTGATGAGATATGGATAAGTCGTACAGGTCACTATACGTGACTTCGACTTATATGCTAGCCAGAATTGATGAGATATGGATAAGTCGTACAGGTCACTATACGTGACTCCGACTTATATGCTAGCCAGAATTGATGAGATATGGATAAGTCGTACAGGTCACTATACGTGACTCCGACTTATATGCTAGCCAGAATTGATGAGATATGGATAAGTCGTACAAGTCACTATACGTGACTCCGACTTATGTGCTAGCCAGGATTGACGAGATATGGATAAGTCGTACAGGTCACTATAGGCGACTCCGACTTATATGCTAGCCAGAATTGACGAGATATGGATAAGTCGTACAGGTCACTATAGGTGACTCCGACTTATATGATGAGATATGGATAAGTCGTACAGGTCACTATAGGTGACTCCGACTTATATGCTAGCCATGATTGATGAGATACGGATAAGTTGTACATGTCATTTTAGCTGACTATGACTGATATATCACTTTGTATTGATTTAGTTCATTTGGCCTACTTATTAATGTATGGTGGATGTGATGGCAAATCGTGGTTTTGGTCATTTCCGAGTATGGTTTGGATATATGTATATATGTTGTACTGTCTTACGGAAAACGATACGGGTTGTACATTTAGGGGCATTACTTTTAGAGAGGTAGTAACTTTGGGAAGCTTGGTTTTATTGCTTACTCACACCTTCTCTTTGGTGCCCTCCAGGTTTTAGCTGCTGAGTTTGTATCGACAAAAATCTGTGGCGAATCTTAGTATTGATGGATATTTTTGAGGGTATGATTCTTACTCACATTACTGTACCTTACTTATGCTCTGACATCGCGCGTGAAATGGGTTCGCTCCCACTCGTAGCGCACTCTGGTATTTAGACACTTTTAGATTCAAATTTATTCACTTTTTATGCACTATCACATTTTATGGCTTCGTCACCTTCCAGGTGTCGGCCAGCACAGCTCGATTCAGGGTCCAAGTGGACTTTCTGGGTCGGGGTGTGTCAGTTTGGTATCAGAGCATATGTTGGGCAGTATTGTGTTCATCACACGCGTGATGTGACCACTCTTGGTTTTTGTGTTTGACGTTCGAACTTTATCGCCTCGTCGAATATGGAAAAATATGTTAACTTTTCTTCAGTTTTGGACAATTTTGTGGTCTTGACGACATTTTATAAAATCATTTTGGCGGTTGTCCTTAGAATTGAAACGAAGATTTTCCTCGTGGAGGAAAGGTATAAAAGTGAGGCAAGTTGATGGCCTAAGTAAATGTTTTGATAATTATGTATCGCCAGAGATATTACCAAATAATTCTATCATTTTCCTACCGCCGTTAGTATTGATTCTTTAAAGAATGGAAATCTTAGTTAGTCTTAATTTCTTAGTAACATTTCGCGGAAGATCATCTGAGGGATAATTATTGTTCGGTCCCTATTAGCACTAATATCTTCAAGCATACTTGGGTTCATGTTGGATCTTTAGGAGGAAGATCGACTGTCGATGAAGTCTTTTTGAAAGTAGATCTTAGGCAAGGTCTTTTTCTAGCATTGAGATTTTTCAATCAACGCTATTCCAAATTTTTGCTTTCGTAGTTGTACTTATTAAATGGGTGAGAATAGGCTTGCGAATGTAAGTTGTCATATCCTGGGAGTTGTAGAAATCCGAAAAGCAATCATTAAATCCTCCTAGGATCAATGAACTACTTCGCTTGAGCCTTAGGATCGTGGAAGCTTAGAAATAAGCTTTGTAATAGAACGGTAAACTCATGATTGTTGTTTTTACCCTATCACTTATCTAGGTAAACGAAAACCCTTTGACTAACCACCTCTCGATCACTTCCATAGGTAGACATTAGAATCGAAATGCGGGATGGTAGCTCACTGTTAGATTGTTATGAGTGTCGAGGAAACTGTGAAGACCTTTTTGTTCGTGTCGTAGAGTTGGTTAGTAGTACTGTAAATTTCAAGGACGTATACTTTTGGCGTCATATCTCAAAAATCTTACCGCGGATACCACCACATTGTTAAGTTGGTATGGCAACAAGACGGAGTATTGCTTTTATTTTCACGATTAGAACCGTTTGAAACGAACCATCTTATTCATTGACCTAAAGTCAACAGTCATCACCTTATTTCAAGGCTAGATGACACTTCTCGGTGGAGATTTTGATGATGCATAGTGATTGTCGATTGATGTGACAAGTTAATTCGGATTCAGACTTTCTTAGTAGGTTAACGCTTATGTTTCTCGGTGGTAGAACCGCTAAAGATGAACCATCATACTTATGACCTAGAATTAACAATTTTTAATTTTATTGGATTATTGATTGGGACTTTTATGTAGAAGTGTGTCCAAATCTTCATTGATCTTCGAACTTTTTATTACATTTACTTTTTGGAACAAGCTAAGTTTTGTCGGAAGCAATAGTAGAATTAAATTGGCATCTATGAGTGCACTATGGTGTACCTACTCTCACACACTTCCAGCATGTCCTTTTCTATTTGATTGGGAAGTATGAGTATCGATATAGATTTACCTTTAATCTACCAAGAAATGGTTCAAATGATTTTAATCATTTTGTATGAATGGAGTTAGAAAGTATCTTTTTATATGCTCAGTTCGAGAGATGTTGTATATGTGAAGAATGTGAAATTCATTAATCGTGATGCTAAACCAATGATACGCTTATATGATGTTCCAATTGGTGGTGGTTTACTTAAGTAGAAAACAATATTTTTCTTGCTCTAAAAATTGAAGTATTGGCAATAATTATTTCGTAAAAAAAAAAAAATGGGTGTTGAAATTTCAACAACTAGACACTTGTGAAGACCACTAAGATAGAAGTGGGATGTAGTCAACCTCTTCGGGGGATGTGATCTAGAAATTATCTTTGTGACGTGATCAAATGTGGAAGTAGGAAAGAGATAAAATCGAGGCTCCCGTTGATGTGTTCTAAATGAATCCTCACTCTAGATGTACCCCGCTTTTGATTAATGTTGTGAGGATATTGAGGATATAGAGTTCAAACTTCCTTGGGCAATTACAATTTTCTAATTGCGTCCAGAGGACGATGACTTTTTGAGAAAACTACTCTTAGACTTCTATACAAATTCAGCAAACAAAAACCTGACAAGATTATCATCTTGGTGTATTTATATTTCATCGTGTTACATGTTTCACTTCCAAGCCTTTGGAAGTCGTTATGAAGGTTTTGAGTATTAGAAGTTGTTCATTATTGCATTTCTATCCCTAGATTAGCGATTAGTTTGAAATGAGTTACTCAGACCTTTGTGGACGAGTTACATTTTGTTTGTCCACCAGTAGCATGGTTGCAGTATATCCTTATCTCCATTCTAGTCGCTTGTAACCACGGTTACAATTTCGGGTTAACTATGGTATCATTGGAGTTGATATATGGAGATTTTACGCATAGCGCATATTTAATGGACGCATACTTTTGTTAGAATTATGGGTAACTAAGGTTACATTCCTGTTAGGAGTATGGTATTCTTCGAAATATAATACAAATATTGTATGTGCAGCTTGTGATTTACAGCAGATTATTGCGAACGAATATTTAATTGAGATTGTGAGGTAGAAAATTTATGTTATTGACGATGTTACCTCAGAAGGTAGTGAATGAGTACAATCGAGGTTGGTATGTGTATTTCCCATTGAGGGGCAAGATGGTAATATTGCACCCTCGGGAATTGTTACTTGTTTATCAAGACATCAGTGAATTGTCGGTTTTGTGGTGTGCAGACCGTAATATTAATAACTGATTCGTTGGGTTGTTAAGTAAGTAAACAAGTAGATTATTCTACGTTAATATTTATATTTACTTATTTAATTCGTTAATTGTTGTTTGGGCTTGACCCAAAAATACTACATGCTGCTAAATTTCGAAGTGCGTCACGCTTTGAACACGTTTATGTGAAAGAGAAGGAAAGTACGAATTTGGAGGCATGAAAGAAGAGTCATTACACTCCGATCATGACGGAATGTCATCCTCTTTTATGTAGGCGCTATTACTTTGTGTCTTCCTCATGTATGTATTTACATACATATCTCTTTAAATTTGAGTATTCTACACTGGACTGATGATTTTAAATTTCGAGGACGAAATTTTCTTAAGGTGGGTAGATTGTAACAACCCGTTCCAAATTTTACGTTTTTATTTTATTTTAAAAGCGTGAATTTACGAAATTGCCCTAGAGGCAAGGACTTTGACTTCCGTTGACCATCGACTTGAAAGATGTGGGACTTATTCTTTTAGCATATCCTCGTAGTACTCATTGGTACGAACGTATAGGCGAAAGCCGTTTGCGAGTCCGGATTATAACGGTATAGTTACGGACGTTCGAAATCGGTTATTCAAGGTTAGTGTGTATTTAAAGGGAGGACCAATCAGAAATGGAGGGAGAAGAAAAAAAAAAAAAAAAAAAAAAAAAAAAAGAAATGGGTTTTCGTCCACCCGCACCCACCGCGGGTGGCCTTTTTCCAAGGCCGATTCCGGCCAACTCCGGTGGAGTTTTTCGATGCCACCACCACCATTTTGAAGCTCTCATTCCCCTCTACAAAACCCACCCAAGAACCACCTTGATTGACCACGGGATGTGGAGGTTTGAGGCCACGAAAGTTGACGAAAATCAATGGTGCTCCGGCCACCCTTCTCCATTTTCCGGCAAATCGGCAAAGCGATGGCCGATGCCACCACTTGGGCTTTGTAGCCCATCATCCCAGGAGCAAAACCCAACCAACCTTGACCCCGTTGGACCACCGTAGACGACGAATCGACGTCGGGAAGTTTTAGGCACCCGCCGGCTTCGTGGGCAAAATTGACCATCTTCCGTCCACTTTTGGACTTCGTGGCAGGTATGAAAGTTGCTCCACTCACTGAGATCTTCATTTCTGTGAAGTTTGATAATTTTTGGAATTAGTTGGATTTTCCGGCGAGTCGGGGCGGCCGACCGCCACCCGCGGCGGCGCGTGCGGCGGCGCGTGGCCGGTGAGCCGCCAATGCTATTTTTAGGCTATGTCGAATGTTTTGAATTCAGTTTTGTCATTTGAATGACGTAGGTTGATCGTTGGAACCTAAATTCGTTATAATACGCTACTTGATAAAAATGTGAATCGATGATCCGACCGTTGGATCGTCACCAAAATTGGATACATTATAATACGTAATATTTAAAGATCATAGGAATTTACGGATCGGGAATCCGACTTACGGATCTTCCTGAATTGGATTTGTAAGTTAGTAAAATAAATGTTCACGGCCACTTGTTTTAGGCAATTGGCGAAGATCTGACCGTTGGATCGTAATGAAATTTTAAGATGTTATTCTAGAAACATATTGTGGATCATTGGAAGTTGCAGATTGGAAATCTGATATGCGGATCTTCCGGGTCAGGTTATACAGGGTTGTAAACCCTACCGTTGATCTTTGATCGACGGTTGACTTGTGGTCAATAGGTCTCAACCTATTTTAGAAAGTCGTCGAGGTTGTGTTTTATGTGAATTGCATATTCTTCAGATAAGAGTTCTGAGATGTGATTTGATAATTGGCCACAGGGACCGATCATTCAGGACGCCTCGATGCGCGTGCTAGAGTAGTATAGCGTGGACTCCAGGTGAGTGGATCTTTTCCTTTTATTGTGCATATTATTGAGAGTTCTATCGACACCTTTAAATTGATTAGGCATATTACTTTCATATATAATTATTGTGAATGCTTGACGTACAATGTGAACTACGAATGGCTTGATCCCTGTTTAGGGTACGTAGGCAGTCTAACGAGACGTTAGATGCAGCCATAAAATAATTGAGACAAAAGCCTTGCTTGGGAAATTGAGTAATGCGAAGGAAATTGGTAAAGACAAGTTTTAGTTTTGTGAATTAGTTAGTTAAATTAGAGTTAATTGGATTGTTATGGATAATTATCCCTGAAAATAAGTAGTTTGGGAGTATGGCGTTATTGATTGTACACTTCACACCATATTGTTTATAATTGAAAATGCTACGACATGGTTGAGTAGTAGATTGCATCATGATATATCCCTATGTATATTACTTGCTTATAATTATTGGGAATGCTTTCAAGTGCAAAGGTGAACTCAGGACACCCAGGTAAGTTCAGGTGAGTTTATGGTGTTAATTGAATCGATTGAGTTATAGCATGACTACAGTTATGAGTTAGGCAACTTCGATACTGTCGTACCGGTTGCCATGTGTTGCACATGTTATGATGAGATATGGATAAGTCGTACAGGTCACTATACGTGACTCCGACTTATATGCTAGCCAGAATTGATGAGATATGGATAAGTCGTACAGGTCACTATACGTGACTCCGACTTATATGCTAGCCAGAATTGATGAGATATGGATAAGTCGTACAGGTCACTATACGTGACTCCGACTTATATGCTAGCCAGAATTGATGAGATATGGATAAGTCGTACAGGTCACTATACGTGACTTCGACTTATATGCTAGCCAGAATTGATGAGATATGGATAAGTCGTACAGGTCACTATACGTGACTCCGACTTATATGCTAGCCAGAATTGATGAGATATGGATAAGTCGTACAGGTCACTATACGTGACTCCGACTTATATGCTAGCCAGAATTGATGAGATATGGATAAGTCGTACAAGTCACTATACGTGACTCCGACTTATGTGCTAGCCAGGATTGACGAGATATGGATAAGTCGTACAGGTCACTATAGGCGACTCCGACTTATATGCTAGCCAGAATTGACGAGATATGGATAAGTCGTACAGGTCACTATAGGTGACTCCGACTTATATGATGAGATATGGATAAGTCGTACAGGTCACTATAGGTGACTCCGACTTATATGCTAGCCATGATTGATGAGATACGGATAAGTTGTACATGTCATTTTAGCTGACTATGACTGATATATCACTTTGTATTGATTTAGTTCATTTGGCCTACTTATTAATGTATGGTGGATGTGATGGCAAATCGTGGTTTTGGTCATTTCCGAGTATGGTTTGGATATATGTATATATGTTGTACTGTCTTACGGAAAACGATACGGGTTGTACATTTAGGGGCATTACTTTTAGAGAGGTAGTAACTTTGGGAAGCTTGGTTTTATTGCTTACTCACACCTTCTCTTTGGTGCCCTCCAGGTTTTAGCTGCTGAGTTTGTATCGACAAAAATCTGTGGCGAATCTTAGTATTGATGGATATTTTTGAGGGTATGATTCTTACTCACATTACTGTACCTTACTTATGCTCTGACATCGCGCGTGAAATGGGTTCGCTCCCACTCGTAGCGCACTCTGGTATTTAGACACTTTTAGATTCAAATTTATTCACTTTTTATGCACTATCACATTTTATGGCTTCGTCACCTTCCAGGTGTCGGCCAGCACAGCTCGATTCAGGGTCCAAGTGGACTTTCTGGGTCGGGGTGTGTCAGTTATGCTCTGAATTTGTGTCTCACTTACGCTAGCACTTATTTCTATTACCTTATGTATGCTAGTTTTTATTTATTCGTACTTCTTCTATTATTGTTTTATTAGCTTCCGCGCTGTGCACATGGTTACGTCACCTCTGCGTGATGGCCAGCACGCCCTGATCTCGGTCGGGGTGTGTCAGAAATAGTTTTCATTTTATAATGATTTTGGCTTGAAATTTCCAAGATTACAAGAAATGATTTTAGTATAATTCTTTTCTGTAATTTAAAAAAAAAATATGTATCCTAATATATTTTTATGAACATTTCAACCTAAAAACATTTAAACTCAATAAATAATAATAAATTAATAAACATACCTCATTCTTAGGCATATGCACCACATGAAAGAGCATTGAAAACCACAAAACCTACCTTATTCGTAAACATAAATACATAGATGGGTAGAAAGAAAAACAAAACAATTGTATAACGAAAGTGAATTATGTGTGGATGTTTAAAAAAATACATAGGTATTGATAGAATTTTTTTGGTAATTTTGGATTTAAATTATTTTAGCCGTTGAATTTAATTTTGGGCATTAAATTATTTCTACCGTTAAATTTGCTCATATTCGATCTCAGCCGTTAGATTTAAAGTATTTGTAAATTTGATTTTTTTATAAAACAAATTGAATTTGGATCATTGATCGACCAACAGTCCAACCACATGGGATGTTTGGTAAAAGAAAATCATTGGTTTTTTCGTAAGTGGCCGACAGAGTAAACTATTAGGTCCCAGCACTAAGTTCTAGCCACTATCCTCAGCTCATTTTCTAAGCTCAATTTGGCTAAAAAAGTTTCAACCCAAAACTTATTTTAGCCCGATTATTAGAGAAGCTTTTGGGAAGGGGGTTTAAAACTCAAAATTTGAGTTGTAAGCCGACCATTGTAGTCGGTTTTAGTCTTGTTTGTAACTGTTTTAAGTAAAAAAAAAAAAAAAACATTTATGCACAAAAGCAGTTTAAGTATAATCACTTTTGTTAAAAGTATATTGAAATTTTAAATAAAAATGTAAGTACTTCAAAGAAGAATACTTGAAGTGCTTATTGAAATAAACACACATAAGATATTTCTTCTAAAGCACTTTGTCACATCCCGCCCCGGGCCCCCACCATAATCCGGGCTCGACTCCACCGTAGCACGATATTGTCAGCTTTGGGCCCCAACCACGCCCTCACGATTTTGTTTCTGGGAACAGCGCGTGGTGGCGGCGCGTGGGTCGGAATGTGACAACTTCAAGTGTTTTTCTAAGCAAAATAAATAAATAAATAAATTCTCACAAACATGATCAGAAGCGTTTTCGTCAATTTGAAAGCACTTGTAATTATTTAAAAACATTTCGCTTTTTTTTTTTTTTGACAAATGACAACGGTTGTGAATTAAATAGTTAGTTGTTAAGAGGAAGGGAAATCGATGAGATTGAATCCGAAGCTTGGTAAAAGCATTTGGTTGTTTGATAACATTTTGTTCTCACTTTTCTTTCCACTTTTGTTTTTAAACTAAATACTTCCAATTTCAGAAATTGAAATATACTTTTTTGAGTTTTCAAAATTTGACTTTTATTTTTACAATTTTGGTTGTGAAAATATTAAAAAAAAAAACTTATCGAAAGTCTTCAATTTTCAATGAAAACTAAAAACAAAAAATAAAATAGTTATGAAACGGCGCTTAGTTTCTCAGTTTTAGTACAATGAACTTTTAAAAATTAGATCAACGAAGTGGAGTCGTTAGTTGTCTCTTAACAAGTTTGTGACGGAGGCCCACATTACAACACCGTTATGAGACACGAGCGAAGAAGATAAGTCCGAAAGAACAAATCTAACATGGACAAAAGCCGCGCGGCATAACATCCAAGAAACCCACCCACTTTACAAAAATTAGGCCAAATCTCTTGTCAAAGCCACACATCCCAAAACTACATAACCATAAACAAATTCAAAACCCTAAATCATGAGTAAAACTTCCATCACCTGAATGAGAGCGGCCATCGGACCACCAACATTAAGTCAAGAAACAATTGTAAAACAAGAGGCATATCTTGATTAGGCGATCTCCAACGGCCCAAATTCATAAAGCAGAGTGACATTAGATTTGAAAAAAAAAATGATTAAATTCAGAGGTAGAATATGGAAGAATGACTGGATTGAGAAAGGAACAAAAAATAAGTTGTGGGGATCTTATATCGTATCCTCACAAAGAGGATCTCTGATCCTCATCCGTTACGGGGAGCTTCAATCTAGTCACCACAAAAGAAAGTAAGAAACTATTATTTGCCACAAAATATTAGAAAAATGAAAAGAAGGTGAGGAGGAAGAGTAGAGGTGCTTCTCCTTTTCTCTCCTCCTATAGCGACTTGCTCTTCAGTTGGACGCTCTATTAGGTTTTTGTATGTAGCTTTTTAATATAAATATTACATATATGTGCATCAGAGTGATTTTAGTTTTCCGCTCATTCGTTTCTAAAGAAAAAAAAAATTAGGTTACAATAACCGTGCATTTATAGTTCCATTTGATAAATTAATCGGACGGCCATAGGTGATAAAGTTCAAAATCTATGATATCACGTTTTATTGTAGTCACATTCGATTGGGCCATAGGTGATGGATTTGAATCATCTCCTGAGCTAATGGAGGGATCCTCCTAACCCAACATCGTGGACCGTTGGATTTTTATCCAACGGTTACAAACAGGAAGTTCCTTTAAAGTTATAATAATTGTAGCCGTTAGATAAAAATCCAACGGTCTATGATGATGAGTCAGGAGGACCATCTCCATTAGCTTACGAGAGGATCCAAATCCATAGGTGATAAACAGGAAGAAACATATACATTATACTTTCTTAACCCACAAATATTGTAAGTACACCCGATTGATACAATGAATCCAATATTAATATCCGATCTATGTTCAGTTGTTTGCTTATAAATAGTGTTATTGACACTCCAAAAATCTCATAATACACTCCTCACAAATGTATTTTTATTTCCTAATATAGAAAGTTTGAAGTATAGAATGAGATTTTTGAAGTGCTAATAACAATTCCCAATTCAAATTTGGGTTAAATTATATGTCTATCAATAAATAGTTCTTAAAGAAAAGAAAATTCATATATATATTGACAATATTTGTACTGAACTTGAATAACTTTATGGCACGTTTACTAATATTTAATCAAATTGAGAGGATTTGAATTAAGGATGAATTGGAATGAGGTGGAATCAGAATCAGATTCTTGTTGAAGTTGTTTACTAAAATTGTATAGAATTGAAGTGCAAATGATGCATATTCTATATTAGCTGTTTACCAATTCTGCAATTCACATGAATCGGAATTAAAATTAGTTTGATTACTAAAATACCCTTGTACAAAACAGATACAAATTTTATTTAAATAATTAATAATACAATTCTTTTGTGTATAAAAACCTAATACAATTATTTATAGACCACAAGAAATCAGTCCTCAATATCTAGGGAATACATGAGAGTGGTATTACAGTACCAAAACACCAAACTTTCATAGACCACAAGAAATCAGGCCTCAATATCAACGTCTGAAAGTTTTATCTTGAAGTTTCCTAACATAACACGTAAGACGCAACGTTAGTATCTGATCTTATTGCAAGTAACCCAGGTGATGTCAACGTGTCGCACATGAGAGACAATTTGAGACCATGAACTCATATATGATAGCAACATAAACAGATGAGGCAATAACCAACCCGTAGGCAGTAAACCATTGGAGAGCACTGTGGTAGAATAGAAAAACCTGTGAAACACGAATAGAAATTCAGCTTTCACCAACAAAGTGTCTGGAAGTATGTCATTGAGGCACAACAAAATCCGAGTCGTATGTAACTTTTCTTTTTCCCCTTTTAAAGTTTTAAGTTACAAATAAGAAGAACTATATTTGTATCTTCATTGGTAATAAGCCAAAACAACAATGAAACAATTAAATCCAGTTTTATCAATTGTGTCATATATTATAATTTAATAATTTATATAGCAAGAAATACGTGGACTAGAGCTATAAATTTTATTTTAAAGTAATATTGAGGTAAATTATCCTGTAGCTTTGCACATATGAAAAGCTCCCATCAACCCACCTCATAAGGCTCCAACCGAGGTTCTATTTGATTGATGGATCTTTGCCTCATGGGGAGGCTGCAAATACCACTGTGCAACAATGACTGTGGTGCTAAACTTATCCAGAAAATATGGTTCTTGGATGACACCAATTTGTCAGCCTACATATTTACTATCAATTTACTGCATATGAGAAGCAGATAGTTAAAAGGATTATCTTCCATGCCTACCAAATTACCAATGAACTCATAAACAGATTAAGGTTGACAAAAGTCTTACTTTTTGCAAGTCTTAGGTTTAAACATTTTGCAAGTCTTAGGTTTAAACTATGAGTACTTGATACATATTTCTTTCCAACAAAGATTTGGTACACCACTGCAGATTTAATATTTTAATCCATAACCAAGCACAACCTCCAATTAGAAATTTACGAGATAAAGAAGTAAAAGTACATTCCTAGGGTAACATAAACAGGATGCATAAATTTGATATATCACTTACTTTCCAGCATCTATAAGTATGTTATAATTTCCGGAGGGTCTAGGATAATAAATAAGGATGCTTGTGTTGAGCCTCTTATTTCTATTCCCAGGTTCCACACCTTGCAAGCAAACCTGAAAAAAAAATAAACAAGCAATCATTTCCTCACTAATCGGATGCGCATTTGATTAGAAACAAAGTAGCCAACATAAATCTTTGGATAGGACATAACAAAATTACTTAAGCACAGAGGTTTCATAACCATACCGCACATGTCTTTAAAGGATTTGTCAGGCAGCTGACTCGGGGAATTCCTTCACTAGTACCTATAAATATGATTTCTTATTGCTCACAAGGTGAGCCAGCACCCGTAGTTGCAGAATCTGTGGTTCATTACAAAGTCAGTACACAACAGCTTAAAGCTCGTACAATCCGCAAACGGAGAACATTCAAATTTGTTTTAACAACAAAGCCCACCAACATTATATATTCATCACCATGCCAAAAGCCAAGCTACCATCTTATAAATTAGAACTATTGTTTGGAGTATGCATACTTAAAACCAAAATTATAACCCAGTTAATCAAATTTGAACCATTTGTTTCCATCGTCCATTGAATTCAATGCAAATCAATGTACGTATCACAACTTCATTCATATTTACACAAAAAAGTTCAAACACAAGCTGCACAACTCAGTCCCTTATCTCCTATATATTAAGCAATACAAGTAAAATTTGGCGCCTAAAATCAGTGCATAAAAATCATACATGCCTTCAAAACAAGAACACTGAACATGTACCGATTCAACGGTTCAAAGGGTATTAGAGTATCGACGGAATGCACAAAACCCAGAAAAAAAAATGCAAAATATTGTAATCGGAGCAAGATAAATAACAAATCAGGGATGGCGGAGCTTACAAGATTGGAGGTAAGAGTTGAAAATTCGTTTGAAGGGAGAAAACCCATTTGCCGGAGCTGTGATTGGAGGGCTGTGGAGTGAGAGTTGGCATTTGTACGTAGCAAAGTAGCTCAGAGAAGGAGAAGGGCAAATAGTGCCTTGTGATGGTGGGTGATGAGAATTAATCCAATGGTTTAACAGGTGTTGACGTTGATGTTTCGGTTGGAATCTGAAACCGAAGGCGCTGGGTGCTGTGTGACCGGAGACGAGGGAAGGAAATAAGGGTATATTAGGTAGAAAAAACTTATTTGAATCCAAATGCCATCGGTAATCCGATTCCAGGTAAATCAGGGATCTGATTCCCTATTTTTGGTGGGCCCCACATACAATTTCATTCCCCAATATTAGTAAACATATGAATCACTCGGAATGAATGCAATCTCCATTCCTCTCACTCCATTCTCCTTACTGATAGGATACTGTTGATGATACTTGTACAAGGTTGTGATAGGTTAATATTGTTGGTGACAAGTGTCTGGGAATCATTGATTGAATGTGTGGTTGTTAATTGATGATTAGTTAGGAAAATATTGAAGGAAAATTTGTGAAAAACATGTTCATTTAAGCAACATCAATAGCATGCAATTAACAATTAAAGGCGGAATCATGCTTGTATGCACTTAAAACAAAACATTTACCCATGAAATTCAAAGCCTAGTAGATAGGTGAACCAAGACTCAACTCAAAACAAAGTGAGTTGAGAAATCAATACCTTTGTAGATTCCTCTTTGCATAAGCAAAGGCTAATCACCCAAAGAGAGGGCCTTCATTCCTTGCATCTTGGATCCATGGATTTGGATGGATGAAAAGGTTTCTCCAAGTTCCCAAAATTGAGAACCTCTAAGTCTCCACACCAAGGTATATTGTAGAAGAAATGAGTGACCTAGAGGAAGTAAGATTGCTAGCTATTCCCCTCTAGATTGGCCAAAATTTTTGAGAGAAATGAGAGCTTGTGTTCTCATCCTTTCCCCAAAAATAACCCTTAGTAAATTTTTAGGCTATAAAGTCCTTTATATAGTCCCTTCAAATAAGTGACCTAATGGACCAAAAGCCCTATTCTTTTACACATGGCTAGCCTATAGGTTTATTGGGCTTTCAAGCCCTTTGTTTTATTCAAGTTGTCATACAACTTGAGTTAATGGGCTTGACATTCAAATCCCATTGGGCCTTGCGGCCCAAAACTAACCCGAGGTCTTTAACGAACTTATTCGTTTGATTAATTAACATATTAATTAATCCTAGCCTTAGATAAATAATTAAACCATTTAATTATTCTTACTCATTTCCGTTGAATCTTCAAACTCTACCTTACACGGTGTACGATCCATTAGGTTCCTTTTAGCGAGGCAGTGGGCGATTCAAACTCTTTCAAATCGATTGTGAATTGAAACTTACTTTCAATTCTCCCGTTAGTGATAATACACTTTTAGGGCTTCCACAAACCATGAGTGACACCTAGCAGCATATCATGGTTACCCAAGCTAATCAGAAGAGGTGGAGAACCTATTCAGTTTAGGATTACAAATGCAATACGGTCTTTCTCTAATACAATACTCTTGACCACATTGTTTGGTTTGATAGTTTATTCATGTCTACTATCCAATGTGAATCTTGTACTTATATGATTACCTTGAATGTGATCTGGAACGTATTCCAACATCTCATTCATACTCTGGCCAGAGATTCTAAATCATATCATAGAGTATTCTCCCTCAAACAGTTTGAAGGTTAGAGATCCCTTGTTGCACATTCACTTGCCTCCATGGCTAAGTGGCTTAACCCCAACGATGCCGTGGACACCCTGATAGAGTGACGTTGACATAATCAAAGATTAAGGACCTAACCACAAGACAACTGTGATGCCTCAGGTCAAAAGACTAATTTGCATTATCCCAACCATGAGTTCTCATGTGACATGAATATGAGAACTCTTCGTTGATCGTGTTCAGTGAACTCATTCTCTATTGAGCACCTACGTACTTGTCTTGATGTCACACACACCAATGACTCGAGACTAGTCACTCTCCCTGAGAGAAAACATAGCACGTACTGATCTTAACGGACTGTCAATGCCCAATTGACAATCCTATGATCAGGAACGTTTAGGATGTGTCAACGAAAGAATGGTCTCATGAATCTAACTTCTTTAGATCGCATTCTTCCAATCACATATTCCTTGGACTTTATCGTTTAAGCATATAACATTTATATTAGACGGCTCAAACAATAATCTTTGCCCTTTACATTTAAACTACATTAGTTTGAAATGAACTACATTAGTTTGAAATGTCCGTAAAGTATCATCATATGATTGGTTTTAGGGCACATTTCCAACAAATATCTTGTAACTACCCTAGCTTGCAATCTAGTATAAATACTAGATAATTGTGCACATGCAGGAGGGGGAATTGTAACAGAAGTTTGTTAGTAATACAAGAGGAATTATCAGCTTATGAGTAAAGGTTAGAACAAGGGTTCTATTATTGGTATCAGCCAGTAACAGATCTCCACGTTTCCCTTCTTGTATGACGCGCGCATCTACGCGTGCTAACACCATGGATGCACGGGTAACGGTTCTTGAAGGCTCCGTCTCGGAAATTCAATCGTCTGTCGCGACGATCAGTTCGACGATGCAGAATCTGTCCAGCGTAATGGCTTCCATGGAGGCCCGATTCGCATCTTTGGAGACTCATTTCAATGGTGCTGATCGCACTCGGCGGGATCAATTTGACCATGGCGATTCTTCCAATCCAATTGGGGGATCCGAAGACACCTTGCCTGATCCGGCGATTCATATGGGTCAGCGTTTTCATCGCCAAGAATCATTTTTTCAGCCCCAACCGCCATTAGTGAAGCTTGAATTTCCACGATTTTCAGATGGTGATGATGCTTTAGCATGGGTCTATCGTGCAGAGCATTATTTTGACTATTTCACCATTGATGATAGGCAGAAGGTGAGAATGGCCTCGTTCCACATGGATAATGAAGCCTTGCAGTGGTTTCAATGGAGAAATTGTGTCACGAATTACCCAAAATGGGAGGAGTTTGTTCAGATTTTCTGCAAAGAATTTGGTCCATCAGAGTTTGAGGATTTCACCGAAGCCTTAGTTTAATTGAAGCAGTTGGGTTCTCTCAAAGATTATGTGGTGGAGTTCCGCCGTTTGGCGAATCGCACTAAGGAGATCAGTCTGGTGATGCTGAGAAGCTGTTTCATTGGTGGGTTGAAGTCCGAAGTGCGTCACGACGTCAAATTACTCCGTCCATCTGATGTTCATGAAGCAATTGCCTTGGGTTTTCAAGTGGATGCCAAATTGGCAGACATCAAGGTTCGGAATTTTTCTAAGAACCCAAATTCTTTTTCCAGCAATTTCACAAATCAGAAATCTTCACCTCTGTTAATTAGTCATAGCTCTTCTTCTAGCACAAATTCTAAGCCTAGTAATGTGCGCAAAATGTCTTTTGAAGAACTTCAAGATCGTCGTAAGAAGGGTCTATGCTATTCGTGTCCGGAAAAATGGGTTAGGGGTCATGTTTGTGCGAATCAACAATTGTTGTTATTAGATGTATTGGCTAAACGATCCGTTGATAGGGAAGTCACTGATTGTGAGGATCAAGAAGGTCAACATGTGGAAATCACAACTTGTGCAGTCTATGGTATTTCGGCCCCTCAACATATCCAAACCATGAAAGTTACTGGTTTAATAAAGAATTGTCCTGTGATTGTCTTGCTTGATTCTGGAAGTTCCCACAATTTTATTAGCCTATCTGTTGCCAAGAAATTAGGCTGGAGTGTTGATGCCAATAAATCTTTTGAGGTCATGATAGCAAATGGGGGTACTATTTCAAGTAAGGGTTGTTGTTCACAGGTCAAATTACAGATCCAACAGTATGAGTATACTTCTGATTTTTATGTGTTACAACTGGGTGGCTGCGATGTTGTTCTTGGAGCACAATGGCTTCGAACTTTAGGTCATATTCTTTAGGATTTTGACAAATTAAAAATGGAGTTCAGTTTGGGGCAGAAACATTATTGTATTTCCAGTTATCCTCCCCCCTCACCAATGACAGTTTCAGCATGTCAAGTGGAAAGATTGCTTTCTCAGGGTCCTTTTGGTATGATTCTGTTTTTTGTGGAACCGGAGACACAAGTGGCTGTGGTTGGGACTCTTTCTGACCTTCAACAAACTGAATTAGATGCCTTACTCTCTCAATTTGCTGCTGTATTCCAGACCCCTACCACTCTGCCCCCTTCACGATCTCATGACCACCGCATTCCATTGTTGGAAGGCAGCAAGCCTACAAGTGCAAGGCCTTATAGATATGGTCCCTTCCAAAAATCGGAGATTGAAAAATGTGTACAAGACTTGCTCGATTCTGGTTTTATTAGAGCTAGCAACAGTCCCTTTTCTTCACCTGTTCTGCTAGT
Organism: Pyrus x bretschneideri; assembly: GCF_019419815.1. Taxonomy (NCBI): domain Eukaryota; kingdom Viridiplantae; phylum Streptophyta; class Magnoliopsida; order Rosales; family Rosaceae; genus Pyrus; species Pyrus x bretschneideri. Next base: position 49,051 of record NW_025999581.1, on the reverse strand, counting down.
CAAAAAGAAGGACAATAGTTGGCGTATGTGCATGGATTACAGGGCCCTCAATTTGTTGACAATCAAAGATAAGTACCCCATTCCATTGATCGATGAGTTGCTAGATGAATTGTTTGGTGCTCAATTTTTTTCCAAGTTGGATTTAAGAGCCGGGTATCATCAGATCAGGGTTCATCCGAGTGACATTGAAAAGACAGCTTTTCGTACTCATGATGGTCATTACGAATTCCTCGTCATGCCATTTGGACTTACAAATGCCCCGGCTATTTTCCAAAGTTTGATGAATGAGATTTTTCGGCCTTACTTGAGGAAGTTTGTCTTAGTTTTCTTCGACGATATTTTAGTCTATAGTCCTTCTTGGGCAACTCATTTACACCATTTATCCTTGGTTTTAAGGATTCTTCAGACCCACCAACTCTTTGTGAAGAAGACAAAGTGTGATTTTGGTAAATCCCAAATTGAATATTTAGGTCATGTGGTTTCCAGGGAAGGTGTCGCTGCAGATCCAGCTAAACTTCAGTCCATCCAAGATTGGCCCGTTCCTAAGTCAGTAAAGGCTCTAAGAGGATTTCTTGGCCTTACCGGTTATTATAGGAAGTTTATTCCTAATTATGGGAAAATTTGTGGACCTCTCACTGTGCTTACAAAGAAGGATGCCTTCAAGTGGACTAATGAGGCAGATGTGGCTTTCCAAACTCTCAAGGCTGTTATGGTTTCGCCTCAAGTCCTTGCCTTGCCGGATTTTTCCAAGGCTTTTACCATTGAAACAGATGCTTCCAACACTGGGATTGGTGCTGTTTTACATCAAGATGGTAAGCCTATAGCCTTTACAAGCAAGGTTTTAGGTGCTCGAGCTCAGGCCATGTCTACCTAAAAAAGGGAAATGCTAGCTATCGTCCATGCCATCAAGAAATGGCAGTCTTATATTCAGGGAACACACTTTATTATCAAAACTGATCATCACAGTTTGAAGTTCTTTTTACAGAATAGGGCACACACCCCGTTTCAGCAGAAATGGATCTCTAAACTTCTTGGTTTTGATTACGAAATCCAATATAAACAGGGTTGTGACAATGTGGCTGCTGATGCTCTGTCTCGCATGCATTCTGAGGTAGAATTACATGCCATTTCCTATCCTTATATGGGCTGGTTAGATGATATCCGAAGACATGGGGAACAAGATCCTTGGGTTGTCTCTAAGATTCAGGAATTGTTCTCTCCTGGTGCTACAACTTCCCATGATAAGTACCATTTTGACAATGGCTTCCTCCGATACAAGGGACGAATTGTTTTGGGCCCATCGAGTTGCTGGAGGAATAAGGTCTTCTATGAACATCATTGCACTCCGGTGGCAGGACATTCTGGTTTTCTTAAGACCTACAAACGAATTTCCAGATCGTTTTATTGGCAAGGCATGAAATCCGACATTATGCAGTGGGTGGCAGCATGTCAAGTATGTCAACAAAATAAGAATGAGACCATTGCTTCTCCGGGGCTGCTCAATCCTCTCCCTATTCCTTCTACTGTTTGGACAGATATCGCTATGGATTTTATAGTGGGTCTTCCTCCTTGTAAGGGAAAAACTATTATCTTTGTGGTGGTCGATCGTCTTTCGAAGTATGCTCATTTTTTGCCAATGTCTCATCCCTACACTGCTCACTCAGTAGCTCAGTTATTTGTTGACCATATTTTCAAACTTCATGGAATGCCCTCAACAATTGTAAGTGAAGGAAAAATTTTGTCCTAGCTAAGAACATGTAAGAACATTTGAATACATATGCAAACTAATAACTCTTTAAAGTAGGCATGCATTCAAAAACAATTCATAAAACCCATGACTTTCAAAGCCTAGTATATGGTGAACCATAAGACTCTTTAACAAAATTAAAGAGAATAAGAATTTAGAGATTCTTTACCCTTGAAGCTCATCCTTGATTACACAAGGGATTCACCCAAGTGGAGGGCCTTCAAGTCACCTCCTTGCTCCTTGAATCTTCCTTGTGATTTCCTCCCTTTTAGTGCTCCTTTTCTTCTTTGAGGATTTGAGGATTTGTTCTCCAAAACACCAAAAGTTTGGTGTCTCTAAGTCTCCACACCAAAGATATTGTTTGAAGATGAAATGGATGACTTAGGGAAGAAAGATTGCTAGATGTTCCTCCCCTAAGGTGAAAATGAGAGAATAGGTTTCACCCAAATTCAATTAGAAACCCTTTAAGGTGAAATGGCTATAAAGATGTATTTATACCACCTCACAATGGAGTGGCAAACTTGCAATTAAGCCAAGTTCACTACCCTTAAGGTTATGGCCGGCCATTAGTTGTTATTGGGCTTAATTGCCCATTTTGTTTTAGTTGTCATACAATCTTAAACATAATGGGCCTTGTGGGCCAAAACGTTTTTGTGCCCCGAAGCCCAAAACTAACTTAAACGCCCAATACGAACGTTTCGTATAATTAATTAACTATTTAATTAATCTTGACCATTCTTCAATTAAACCATTTAATTGCTTATCCATTTCATATAATTTCTTCACTTATATCTTTACTCGGTGTACGATCCATTAGGTTCCAATTAGCGAGGTAGTGGGCGATGTTACTCATAACGATCGATTGTGAATTGAAACCACATTTCAATTCTCCCTTAAATTAGTGTTTGCTAATCTTTAGGGCTTCCACAAACCATGGGTGACGCCTAGCAGCATGTCATGGTTACCCAAGCTAAGTAGAAGTGGTTGGAGAACCTATCCAGTTACAACTACAATGCAATACGGTCCTTCTCTAATACAATACTCTTAATCACATTGTTTGAGTGATAGTTTGTTTCATGTCTACTATCCAATGTGATACTTCTTTATATGATTCAATCGAATAAGATTTGGAACATCTTCCTTAGTCATATTCATATGCTTTGGCCAAAGACTCTCGAATCATATCTTAGAGTATTCTCCTTCCATCATGGAAGGTTAGAGATCCCTTGTTGTACATTCATATGCCTACATGACTAGATAGCTTGACCCCAACAATGCCGTGGACACTCCAATGGAATGCCGTTGACATAATCAAAGATCAAGGACCTAACCATTAGACATCAATGATGCCTCAGGTCAAAGGACTACTTTGCATATTGCAACTATTGAGTTCTTACATGACATGTATGTTCGAACTCTTGTTTGATCGTAGTTCAGTGTACTCGATTACTCTTTCGAGCACCTATGTGTTTGCCTTAGTGTCCAACACCAAATGACTTGAGACTAGTTCATACTCACGCTTGAGTCGACATAACACATACTAACCTTAGCGGATTGTCAATGCCCAATTGGCAATCCTATGGCTAGGAACGTTTTAGGAATGAACATAAGAGAAAGGTCTCGTTAATTTAACTAACTTAAATCACTTGTCTCTTAGATCAAATACATTCCTTGGATTCCCTTATTGCTTAAACACAAGATACTATAAATAGTGATTAACAATAAGCTTTGCCCTTCTATTAAACATATAAAAGTTTAACACAATAAGTATTCCAAAAAGCTATTACATCAAATGAGTGGCTTTGTGGGCATACTTCCAACAGTAAGTGATCGAGATCCTGTTTTTCTCAGCTCCTTTTGGAAGGAATTTTTTACACTACAAGGATCTCAGTTGTGTATGAGCTCCGGTTACCATCCTCAAACAGACGGTCAAACGGAGGTTACTAACAGAGGGTTGGAAACATATTTGAGATGTTTTTGTAGTCATCAACCAAAGAAATGGGTTCCATGGCTTCCTTGGGCGGAATGGCACTACAATACTACTTTCCACACCTCTTCAAAGCTTACACCTTATGAGGTTGTTTATGGTCAACCTCCACCTACTGTGCCTACTTATGAATCAGGAGCAACAAAAATTGATTTGGTTGATCGGAGTTTACAAGAACGAAACAGGATTTTATCCCAGCTTAAAACTAATCTTGTTGCTGCCCAAGTACGCATGAAGCAGCAAGCGGACAAGCATCGCAGTGAAAGATCTTTTGAAGTGGGTGATATGGTATTTCTCAGATTAGTACCTTATCATCATCAATCTCTTGCTAAGCATCCTTTTCACAAACTACAACCGAGGTTTTATGGGCCATTCAAAGTATTACAAAAGGTGGGATCAGTTGCTTACAAGATAGATTTGCCTGCAAATTCCAAATTTCATCCAGTTTTCCATGTGTCTTGCTTAAAAAAACAATTGGGCACTGGTCTTATCCCTGCAACTCCTTTACCGGTGGTAACCGAGGACGGCATAGTGGAGGACTATCCCATGGCCATCTTATAACAACGGGTGGTCCACATTGGTACTTCATCTCAAACTCAGGTCTTGGTGCAGTGGAAGCATCATTCCAAGGAAGATGCCACTTGGGAAGACTTTGCGGCATTCAAACAGAGATTTCCTACATTCCAACCTTGAGGACAAGGTTCGTTTTTAAGGGTGGGGTAATGATAGGATACTGTTGATGATACTTGTACAAGGTTGTGATAGGTTAATATTGTTGGTGACAAGTGTCTGGGAATCATTGATTGAATGTGTGGTTGTTAATTGATGATTAGTTAGGAAAATATCTTGTAACTACCCTAGCTTGCAATCTAGTATAAATACTAGATAATTGTGCACATGCAGGAGGGGGAATTGTAACAGAAGTTTGTTAGTAATACAAGAGGAATTATCAGCTTATGAGTAAAGGTTAGAACAAGGGTTCTATTACTTACGTAAACACGTTTTAAGTTTTCAATCTAATAATTACCAATAGTAGTTTCTAGTTGGTACCTCAAATTACATGTAATTCAGCAACAATTAATCTTGCGGAACTTGGTGAAAGTTCTTACCATATCTCCAGTACTGTAAATTTAGGCACCATTTCATAACCATATTCTTATCAAATGCGCTTTGGGTTCCTCGAATTCGAAGCTTCGTGTGACCCCTCATCGGATTTGATTTGTGCACTTTTCAAGTGAGCTACATTGCAATTGCAACGTGACAAGTGACCCCAACAATAACATGTACACTTTCTTTTTGGTAAAAAGAATGTGTACACTTTTCTCAGATTCATCGTAAATATCCTTTTTCGAGGAATTTTCTAACATGTTTATCTTGGCATTTTCAACTCCCAACAATAATGGAAGAGATCTTTCAACGACAAAGATAAAAAAAATATGAGTCTAACAATTCCATTTGCTTATAGAGAATATATCTTGCGCATATATATAAAGTTGTCGAAAGAAAGAAGCATGCATGGCAATATACTAAGCTGATAGTGCTAGACATAGACGAAGAAAATGCAACTTACTTTTGCTTTTAATTAGTGGTTTCTTCTTTGATGAACTCTAAATAGTGGAAGGGCCCAATTAACAATAAATCTCGGTGGGAGATTTATCTGATCAGAAAGTTAGTGCCAGAGAAACCTTAACCATCAGCCAAGCTTGCCGTCATATTTCTGAAGAAATATATCAATTATTATACGGCCGGAAAGTACAATGGGGTTCAAAAATAGGTAAATAATTCTTGAAATTCATGACCACCAGAAAAGAAAAAGTATGCATGCTTGAAAGCGTGCACTACAAATAGTTTATATATATATATATGAATCCTTTAACAAGAGGAATTCTCATTTGTTTAAAAAAAAAAAAGAGAACACCTTCTTGATCGTTGGATTTGACTTTAATGAAATTGTATGGCCTGTGATTTAATCTTAACCACACAATTTCATTAAAACCAATTCAACCGTTAAAAAGATATCCTCATTTTTTTAGAAAATGGGGATCAGTCTTGTTAAAGGGCCTATATATATATATATATATATATATATATATAAACTACTATATTATGATTTACATTCTCTTCCTTTTTGTGTTTTAAAAGCTGTATCAAATAACATGAGATTTGTCAATTATTTTCTCCGGAACAAATCAAAGCGCATCGCAAAAATGGTCATAATTATCTTCATATTAGTCTAGTTCAAATCGCAGTTAAACCATTAACTCGAAAAGGTCTTAACACTTCTATCCTTTTATGTTTACGCGACGCTAGATTTACTGATTTCAACGATAGTATACTGGGAATGATCGAATCTAGCCTTTACAACGGACCTATCCATTTTGATTGTTTTCCCGATCTCACAATAAGTCTTTCTGATCCACATGTTTTAAAAGCTCTTATTCTTAACATCAAAACCTCCGGGTACCAAGTCCTGGAAGGAACACAACCTTTGGCACTTATTTTTAGAATTTATTACAAAGTCACTGGCACAAATATGAATTTTCAAGCTTTGAACAAAAGTCCTCGTGACCACACTCTTTTGATCCATTAGGTGGTCAGACATCAGTCTCCCTTCAGATTGGTGTTTAATTAATGAAAGTAAGCCGGCTTCCGTCCAAAACAATCTTGTTAATCTTGACAACATTGAACAATATTTTGACGGCACTATAAAAATCAATTTTGATAGGCTAGCAAGAAAATCTTGTGAATCAGTATATTCACATAAATCTTTTACTCCAAGCAGACAGTCTTTTTCTGGATCCACGTCAACCGATAGACTGGGTCGAGATCAAGATTTAATCAAATCTTTAGTAAACAAAAAGTTAAAAGAGCAGGAAGCTGCACAACAAGATTTAATCAATGATTTGCTCAACTTAAAGTCTGTCGACACTTCTTCACAAGTTGCACATCCTGTTTATCATCCTCCAAACTAAGAAGAACCCACTTCTCCAACTGCTTCTGATTTTGAAACAACATCAGTGAATCACCAATTACTTGTTTTAAACAAACCACATAAAATCCGATGGAGGAAGCTTAAAGCTGACATTGCTTCTGAGGAAAACATCCCCAGAAGAAATATTTTTCGAAAAAAGTATTGTGATGAAGAAAAGCTAGCCATTTATGCTGAATGGAAAGCTTTTGTAGAACAATACCAATTTGAAATATCTTTCTTTGATTTCATTGAAAAATATTATGAAACCAAAAATAAAGTTACGGTTGTTACCAAAGAAAATTGGGTTAAGGAAGACAAAACTTTGGTTTCTTCTAGTCATCCTCCCAAAGAAACTATTTTAATTTCCACTGGTAATACCAACATTCCCGCAACCCCTTTCAAAATTCCAAAAGAGGATTCTGGTTTTAAACCTGTCATCGAGCAGAATAATTTTACAAACCAAAGTCTTCACACTATTGGAAAACAGTTAGATAAAATTGAAACAAAAATTGACAAATTATCTCAACCAAAATCTTCTCAAAAAGAAAAACCTTTAATAAATTTTACTGATACTTCTTCAAGTTCCACTGCTTTAAAATTTATGACTATACAAAAAATTGATCATATGCTCACTGAGCTCAAAAAAGAGAAAGTTGTCAATGTTTTGCAAAACAATGATGTTTTTGTTGAAGAAGAAAACACATCTGGCCCAGATTCTTCTCAAGACACGGAAACTAGTTCTGCTATCCAAAATATTGAAAATGTTTTTCAAAACATTGATCTTCGGCCAACTTTTGATTTAAAACGAATTCATACTTGTCCTGTCAACCCTACTTCTCTTACAAAAAACTGGTATCCCAGGCCAACTCCTCCTGATCTTCAGTTTGAAAAAAGAAATATCCAAAATCAATTTTCAGTCTTTGCTGACAAACTCTATGAATGGAATATAGATGGATTGTCGGAACAAGAACTTTTGAACAAACTTCAACATATGTCCATGGTTGCTAATAGCTACATTTCAAATCACAATTTTACACAAACACAAATCGTTGATCTTCTCGTCACTGGCTTCACTGGAATGCTTCATTCGTGGTGGGAGAAGCACTTAACTTCTCAGTCCAGAGATGAAATACGCTTTGCGATAAAAAAAGATGAGGAAGGACTTCCCATCTTTGATGAAACGATAGGACAAGGAATACCCGACGGAGTAAATACTTTACTTTATACGATTATAGAACACTTTATAGGAACACCCAGCAACGTCACTACTTGTATTCACGACCAACTGAGTAATTTAAGGTGTCCAACCTTAAGTGATTTCAGATGGTATAAAGATGTTTTCATATCCAGAGTTATGCTTAGGGAAGATAGTAATCAACCCTTTTGGAAAGAAAAATTTATCAATAGTTTACCAAATCTTTTTGCTCACAAAATCCGAAATGTTTTAGTAAACGAAGAAGGTGTCATACCTTATCATACCCTTACTTATGGTAACATAGTTAATGTTATACAAAAGGAAGGATTGAAAATGTGTATTGACATGAAGATTTCAAAACAAGTTAATAAGGATAAATCTATTGCTAAATACGAACTTGAAACATTTTGTGAACAATATGGTTTACCTCCGATCGCTCCTTCGAATAAAAAGAAAAAAGCCCAACAAACCAGCAGATTTTCCAAATATCAATCCAGATTTTATAAAAACAAAAAATCTTCCGACAAACCTTTTCAAACAAATAAATTTTATGAAAAGCCATCTCCAAACAAAAAACCTTTTCGAAAGCCTAAAAAGGATTTTCAAAATAAAAAGGGAAAATGCTACAAATGTGGCAAATTTGGTCATTATGCAAATGAATGTAGAGTTAAAAAGCTTATTAACCAACTAAAAATCTCTGAAGAGGAGAAGGTTCAACTTATTCAGGCTTTAGAAATTAGAAATACCGACTCTAGTCAATCTGATAAAAATCCTGATTTTTCCGTCTCTGACTCTAGCAGTTCTAGCGACGTCTCCTCGCCAAACATTAAGTTTGGGTGCACGGACACTTGTTGTAATAAAATTTCAGTGCTTAATAAGCAAGAAGAACAAGAAGAGTTTTTAATGGAATTAATTAGTAAAGTCGATGACCCTGATTTAAAATCTTTTTATTTGAAAAAACTCAAAAATTTGATTTCTTCTCATGAACCTGGCACTAGTCAAACTTCTTCTCAAAAGATTTCTCTCAGTACCACTTTGGAACGGTTTAATAAACCAAAAAAGGATTTAACCATCAAGGATTTACAAAAAGAAATTAATCAAATTAAATCAGAAATTAAGTTTTTAAAATCCGAAAATACCGAAATTCGTTCACAACTCAGTAAAGTATGCACACAAGCACTTGTAGAAGAACAGGACAATTCTTCTTCACATTCCGATTCCGATGCCCAATCAAGCAAATCCTCTTCTTCAAAAGATCTTGTTTTAAGTCTTTTAGACAAAATTAGAATTAGAAAATGGTATTCTAAAATCAAAATAATAATTGACGATTTCTCTTTAGAAACCATCGCTTTAATCGATTCAGGTCCAGATTTAAATTGCATTCAAGAAGGATTAATACCTACAAAGTATTAGTATAAGTCAACTGAGGTACTTAGCGCTGCAAACCAATCCCCAATGAAATTAAAATATGAGATCCCCAAAGCCCATGTTTGTCAACAAAATGTTTGTTTTAAAACTCCATTCGTTTTAATTAAAAATATTTCTGATCCAGTTATTTTAGGACTCCCTTTTATTGCATTAATTTATCCTTTTAAAGTTCATCACAACTGTATTACGACTGAGGTTTTTGGCCAAAAAATTACTTTTGAATTTTGCATAGAAACAGATCTTAAAAAGTTAAAACAATTACAAAAGGATAGTGTTTCAAAAACTCTCAACCAGATTACTGCAAAATCCCAACAAATTGCTTTTTTACAGGAAGAAATTCTTCACAAAAGAATTGAAGAACAGTTAACAAACAAATCTTTATTAGATTCTATTCGCCACTTTTCTGATAAGCTCACCAAAGAAATTTGTTCAGATCTCCCAAATGCTTTTTGGCATAGAAAACAACATATTGTTAAACTCCCTTATATTAAAGATTTTGTTGAATTTGTCATATATATATATATATATATATATATATAAAAACGGAAAAGGATTCTTGCTGGATCATTTCCTTGGGGATCCTAGGGATCTCTTGATCGTGATCGTTCATCGTACATTGTGTGGTCAGTTTTCGTTTCAAAATTTAAAATTTAAAATTAAATATAAATAATACCTAATGAAAATTAACTATACGATGTAAGATAAACAGTCACGATCACGTGATCCTTAAAATATCCCGAAAAAGGATCCAGCGAGGATCTTTTTTCTATATAAACGCCGGATCCTTTTCCTATATACACTATGTGTAGTGCACGCTTGCAAGCATGCATATATATATATATATATATATATATAAACTACTATATTATGATTTACATTCTCTTCCTTTTTGTGTTTTAAAAGCTGTATCAAATAATATCTATATAATTATATACACGGCTTTTTTTAATTAGGATTCTACCCCTTCATAGTCTAGGTCTACCATAAAATCTTTTTTTTGGAGATGTACTGATGTTTCTAAATGCATTTCTTGATTGATGATCATGTCCTTAAACTACACACGAAATTTACACAAAATTTCAAATATGTAATAGAGTACTGCTAGGTAGACTTTATTTGTAGACTAAATTTGCAAACTAAATGATGTGTCATCAATAAGAATTAAGCACATTAATCAACACTTAAGTAATAATCCAATAATCAACTTCTATGTCATTTAATTTACCAATTTTGTCTACAAATTTAGTCTCTCTAGCTTACCCTAATAACGTGTTTGTGGTAATTTATGTTAGGGTTCTAGCTAGGTTACCTGATGATGTAATAATAAAGAAGCGTGCATCAAATTAATAATTTAATACAAAAACTGTTTAGTTAGAATAAAAATAAACTCTAAGCAGTGTCCATCAATACCGATCCCTCTGCATGATCATGCATTAATTCACTACACAGAAAGTCTACAAATTTTCTTGAAACCCTAGACTCCAACGTCTAATACAGTTGTCAACAATATAATGTTTATAATTTTATATCAATGTAATGTTCATCCTGTTTGCTGTGGAAGTCTCACCGTTACATGTGTGAAAAGATAAACAGATGTGTAAGGATGAGCAATAAGCTATGCTTCTAAGAATTAACTAACTGTTTCCTGTTTTAGTTGAGATTTTTTCATTGATAATTAAGCTTCGAATGTGGTTAACTGAATTGTTAACCGGTGAATATATGGTTGAAACCACGTCATTCTGATTTGTTGTTAACATGCTTTCTTTTAATTATAAATGGTATTACACTCTAAGTTATACTAAGGTAAGCGATATTACTCTAAGCTACACTAAGGTAAGAAAGAGAGTTTAAACTCGGTACATAATGGATTAAACCGAAAAAATCTTACACATGCACAAAAGCACATAACAGCAGACCCCCTTAATTAATTTTGTACGTAACTACGCTGAACATGTATGTGCGTCCGTTTGGAAAAATTGTAGCGATATATACTCCAAATAGAAACGGTCCAAATTGTAATTTACTATTGTTTATCCACCTGGTTAATTTCCTTGATCTCAGATTTTTCAAGGTTTTAGTCTCGTCTTACACATGCTTTCAACAATGTTGAAAACTGATCCATCAAGTAAGTGCGCCATCAGTTAGCACGTCGGCGATATATATAATTATACTTTTTTAACCAGCCAGATTCGTTAGGGAATTATAAATAGAAAGACTGCCTTCTTCCTTTAAATATACCTTATTTGAAGAGCTAGTTACATAAAAAAAGTCAAGCTTACTTGCAAAGAAATGGATAGCAGAGAGCAGCACGCTGGCTTTGCGGTTTGGAGACCTAGCAGCAGCAGCAACAAAGTCTCCAAATGGAATCATATCAAGATCAGAAGGAAAACAAAAAATAAGAGGTACTTGATTTCTAATATTCATATTGTTTTTGCGGCTTCTGCTTACATATTATTATGCTTACAACTGATCACCATGAGACCAATTTCAACAACAAAAACCTAATGGTGGATTATTTTGGTTTTACATATGTACATCTATAAAGTTGTTTTTAGCTTAGTGGCATGATCGCGCAAATAAGAGCGGTAAGATTATTCAAGGTGTTGATGGGCGGAATTTGAGAAAAAGTGATCATGGCCGGCCGATATGTATATTTTATAAACCTTTAACTTAGGGCATCGATCATTGAAGGCTAATTAGCCATTTTCCACTTTGCCGCCCGACCTCATTTGAAGGTTGCCCGACCCTCGTTTGGGTGATCATGAGTTCCAATACAATTGATGTTCACGCTTAAGATCGATTGACTTACGTTCTGTGGCTATGGTTTAATATTGAATAAGCATCCTAAAACGTTTCGGCAGCTGTTATTGCAATTCCAAAGTTGTTATTCCGGTATTCTTCTAAATGCAAGATCTTCTGCCTTATATTTTCATAACCTATGAGTATATGATGATTTTTTTGAATTCGCAATAACAGCTCCCAAAACATTAAAACTTTTTGTTTTATTTTATTTTTTTTATTTTATGTATATAGCTAAAAGGTTAATTAAACTAAGGTGATCATCACCTGATTACGCAGAGAGTGAAAGCCCACTCTTCATGAAGAGAGAAAGATATTATTTAAACTACTTACACTCCTTTATATAAGCTTAAACTATTTTACGTAACTGACTTTTTATTTTGTTGTGTAGGCTGCAAGGATTCATTTCCTCAATGCCATGGCATGCCATCTTTGCATTTCTAAATCCATTGCTAATCGGCGTACTTCAAGTAAAATGTCAAGGTGCAACCGAATCCCCATTCGACACACACCCAAGACACATGTGGATATTTTTGTCGACAACGTTAGTCTACTGCTTTGCATTTGCGGCTAACATAAAATCACGCCGTAACTCCACTGCCATATTCTACTCTCGAATGTCCGGTCATATTGCTCTACTCACCGGCTCCCTCTCTTCAGCCTCTTTAGTCTCCATCTTCTTTCCAAGCGTGCTTGATGAGCGACTTGTTTTCTTCTCATGGATCGTTATGCCTTTGATTGTTGGAAGGACTTTGATTGGTCAAGTGTGTAAAAACATTTGCAAATCTACAGCGAATGCAGTCCTCTTAGTTCACAGCATTTGGCAGGGGTTTGCAAAAAGGACGGAGCAGCCACAATTGCCGGTGTAGTGCGATGGAAGTTACATAGTAAGAAAAAAACAGCGAGAGATCTAGAGAAAGAGAAGATGAGCATGTAGGGCAAAGTGGTGTTGTAATTTGTTGCATGCAGGCTAGGTTTTAGGGATTCTCTTCCAGACCCAGTAATTTAAGAAGAAAAGAGACGAGAATACGTATGCACACGGGTATTTGATTAATATAGTACGATTGGCCATCATTCGTATATCATAAGGCACTGCTGGATTGGGTAGGTCATTGTTGAATGCATACTAATCAATAAAGTAAGCACAAACTAAAATAGGTGTTGCTTTTTAATTATAACCAAAGAGGCCACTAGTGGTCTCACCATTTGCTATTTGACTAGACCTATATTTAATGATGCAGGGAAAACTTATCTAGTGATTAATATTTATATCTATATGGTAGAAAATTTGATCTAGAGATGTCGGATATAGCCAAGAACCCTTAATTAGGCATAATCATGACAAGTGGCCCAGTGAAAAAGTAGAAAAAACTCCCTAGAAAAAAAAAAGGGAGGTCCTGGATTCAATACTTTGTAAGATATGAACCTACTTATCATGGTCACAAGTAGTATGTAATTCTCAACTAGCCTTCTTCGAACCCAGAAAGAGTGGATAACCATAATTCACCACTAGTTGTCCCCCTTTTTTAAAGGAAGAGAAAGGACCCTTTAGGCATTATGCCTTTTCAAATCACATTAGGCATCTGATAGGATTTTTACCACACACGCAAAAAGGGTTAAAAACACCTAAAATACTTGTAAGAGTAACAAGGATATTGTAGTATAGATGAATCTAGCAAGGTCGTTCTCCTTAGGGATTATTGAATAACTCATATTAAACCAAATCTTATTTAATTATTTAAAAACAAAATTTTGAAAAGATTGATTTATGACCTAATTTAATAAAAATGAATTTAATTTAAAGGATTAGAAAAATCTTCAACATTAAAGAAAAGGAAAAAGAAACAGTTTTTAAAAATCAAATTAAGAAAGCAGTTATGCCGTCATGTGAACAATCCTATGTAATTTAACCAATTATTTATGAATTACACATGTAACTTTGAAGGTTAGGTTTTCCTAATGCATATTCTCCTCGTTGTATTCAAGTAAGAACGTATATCTAACGGGCAAACTGTTAGTGATATTCAGATCAAATATGAACCTGTAAGACTCATTAAGTTTTGTGAAAACTCTTTGAAAAACCATGCAACCCCTAAGAGCGTAATATTTGCCTTAAGTGAAATTACAATTATTAACAACAAGAAGTAATACTCAATCCTCTGGTGATATTCTGACCAAATTACATCCGATTACTTATCTAAACATCCTATTGGTAGTGAATCACTAAGACATAGAGATAGTATAAGCACTGTAATTAATAATCCAAAGTATGCACACATGATATCACAAGCAATTGAATAAAGACTACATACTCATGTTAAGGCTCATGGCTTCACCCTAGCAAAAGATATTAGTTACATATATTCATAATTAAAATAAAAAAGAATTTTATTGAAACAGAAAAATATCGAAAACACCTTGAATGAAAATTATGAAATCTCTAAACTCGGCCAAATTCTTCTCTCAAATATCACATAGAGAAGAAAAACTAGGTCGGGCTCATTGGCTTATTTATACTATTATAATTAAATTCTACCTAGAAAAGGTCTTACAATAAAACTAGTAAACCAAATCAATTAAAATAAATTAGGAAACATAATTCTAAATTGACTAGTAAAATTCGCCCAGAATTTGTCCAGCCCATTTTGGACCTATATCTCCTCCAAATCCTGCCCATGATAGCTCATTTTGAAGCTTGGAATAATCCGAACACTTTTCCAAAATGCCACGAACCCAACACAGGTCATCTTGGGGTCCAAAAATCGCAATTAAGCCCAAAAAGTCACTTTCCAACAACGCGCACTGCTCTTTTATTTAATCACCAGAAAATAACCACTTGGTTGTCCTTTTGCCTTAATGCTCGTTTATTTACTCATCCGTTTGATCACGTTTCTCTCTAGAGAAAGTCAAATGTCTTATATTGAAAATATAAAACAAAGTATCAAAATTATACCAAAATAATTATCAAAACATACTAAGAATAGGGTAACATATATAATATGAAATCGACTCATCAACATCATCAATTAAAATTAATTTCAGTTATTGTGAGAAAGGTATCAAGTTTTACATTTGCTTATTATGAAATTCTTGGAAATGAGATGATTTTCACTTAAGATTTTCATTCATGAGAGTTGAATGTAGGTCCTCCTTTCTATTGTGTGTGTGTGTGTGTGTGTGTGTGTGTGTGTGTGTGTTTATATTTCTCTCTTTCATAATATATAGCAATTGTTAAAAAACAAAAAATAATAATAATAATAATAAACAAAATTAGAAGCTTACCCAAAAACAATGAATTCAGAAGAGTTATATTGCATGCCCTATAATCATGTCAGTATGAATTTGCTGAGAAATGAATAACACATTGCAAGTGCAATGGTTGCATGTGTCATCTCCATCCTTACATCTAGTGGCAGAGTCATAATTTTATTGTAATGAGACAAAATTGAGGAATTTTCGAAGCTTGATTACAAATAATTTCATCCACAATTGTCAGATTATCATACTTGTGCATATATATTCAGTTTCCTATATACAATGTGAGGCTAATGCATTCTAAGAAGATGTTGTTGGTACTTCAACTCCCTAAGCAAAATATGCACTTCATATGTTATTGCCTTGCATTCGCTTCTTGGGGATGAACTCAATCACTCATTGTGAATAATGTATCATGATCATAAAAATTTCATAATCGGAGATCATGAAATATATTAAACAAATTGACGGTGTAGGTATCAAGTAACATATTCGTAATAAACCATCCATTTACTTGATTCGTTTGGATGATTAAACGATCTCCACTTCAAATAATTTTTTGTAGGATTGATGTTCAAATGAAGTTCTGATTGTTTGCATCTCAGATTGTAAGTGCACTGGTTGATTTGACGAGAGCTTTTGGTTCCTTAACCAGTGCACAATCAATGTGAGGAATTGATCAGCCCCATAGTTGATCAGCTGCCATAATCATAGAAATTGATTGGCTTTTGTGAAACATAAATGAAAAATGGATGAGTAATGCGTACATGTATAAAATAATAGCACCCGACCCGAGAGTTCGATATGAATAGGTCCATCCAAGTCACCACTCGGGAGTTCGATATGTTTATATAGCTAGTTGGAAAGTGTACAATGTGACAAGAGCTTGTGTATGAAAATTAAAATGTTGATTAGTACTAGGAAAACAAGAAAAATAGTAAATCTAATGATCGGACATGTGCTTGTTACTGCTGAAAGCATATCAAGTATATATGTGCGTAGTTAAAGATGTACAACGGGCGGGTTGGCCCAATTCAATACCATGAGTTTGGTCAATAGTTTTTATTTTAGACAGGATACGGCCTCGCAAGAGACTATTAGAGACCGGGACGACCCGAGCATCAAGTTCTCATTAAAAGGTTGTGCTGCCATCCTCATTAAGTCCATTATATGTGCTCTTATATATTCGAAATGTCCTTGGTTGTTTAAAAAAAAAAATTAAAAAAAAATGATAATGACTTAAAGGATTTCATTTGACTTTATAATATTTTCACTTGTGATCTACATGAGATATTTTGATATATGTATCAAACTGCCATTAACATATATTAAAAAAAAAAAAAAAAAAAAAAAAAAAAAAAAAAAAACACTCTTGATAAGTAAAGAGTCAAGTAAACTATATACAAAAAGATTGATGTTATAACTGTTTTATGCAATTATACAGCTGTTGGGGACCTTTTGATCAAACAAAAGTTGGGCTTTGTGACGCAACACTCCTAGTTTGTTTCTTGTACTAGGCCCCGAAATACCTTGATAGCAAAGTGTGTCTTAGGAGATAACCCATGTAATTCAGCAACTTTATTAGCAATGATTGAACAAAAAATTATGACTTACCTGAGTGATGTGTGGTGTTGGAGCTAAAAGTCCACTAGTTTGGCGCGATATAGATATCGTTGATGGTTGCTGTTTTTGAAGTGTCTAATTAGGTCTATGATGGTTCGGTAATTTTGAAGGACAGATGAGGCTTATGGTAAAGATCAGAATGAAGGAAAGGCTAAGGCTCATGAATTAGGGTTTTTCAACAATGAGAGATCGCTTCCTCTGTTTGGTGCGTTCCCCTTTTTCTAAGCGTGTTGATGGCTTGAATTTATAGGCGCATGAGTTCCTCAAAATACCAGCTAGAGAATTCCTGGTTTTCTCTCCATCAAGCCTCTTTAGGTTAGTACTGTAGAGAGTTGGTAGCCTCGTGAAGGCTAGGTTGAACATTCTAGCCAGAACCCCTCCTTTTGGTACCGTTTGGTACGAAACGGAACGGGACGGGACGGAATGGGATGGGACAAAACAGAGGTTCCGTGTATGTTTGGTACGCGCAGAACGGAACATGACGGTTGTTCTGTGCCTGCAAAAAAATAGAAAAACCCAACCCAAATCAGACAAATAAGAAATCTTTTAGACCAATTTCGAACAAATCGTCGGAAAAAACCAAATGGGTACCTCTCGAATCGGCGATTTAACGATTAGGGATGAAGCTTCGGTTCTGAAAAGAGAGCGGGTTACCAAGTCCGCCACCCATATCTCTCCGTGTCTCTTCCCTTTCTCTTCCCCGAGTTTAAAATACAGCTTTTTCAATAAATTAATCCCAAATATTTTACAACATAACAACAAATGGTAAAATGTATAACTTTTTCAAGTAAAGTTTCGTTCTTTTTGTTTCTTACAGCAATGAAATAGGGGGCAAAAGAGTAATTAAGTAGTGAGCTCGTGAGATGTTGTACCTTGCCATGGAAGTGGTGCTTGTTCTTGAAAACGGTGTTGTAGTAAGCGTCCATGTAGACTCGATCGGAGAGCATCTCTTTTTGGTGGTAGAGGAAGGCGTAGGTGTAGAAGTAGTTGGCAAAGTCGATGCCTCTGTCGACCGGGGCATCGCTAGGGTCGCCATTTTTGGTGCCGCTTTGGTCCCCGCCACGGCCATCGTTTCTGTAGCTCCCCATGTAGCTAGTGTAGGAAATGGTGTTGGCGGACTGGTAGTGATCAATCAAATGCTCTCTCACTCGGGGAAGAGAAAGGGAAGAGACACAGAGAGAGATGGGGGGCAGGGCTTTTGGTTCTTAAAATGTTATAATTTTGTGTTCAACGGATGTGGAACGAGTCGTTTCAAGGGATGAGGTGGAACAAAAATTCACTCAAAACTCGTTTCGTGGAACAACATGTTTCACCTGTTTTAGGCGCACTAAACGTGGGACGAAATGTCTCGTTCTACTCCGTTCTGTCCCGTCCCACGTACCAAATGGTACCTTTATGCATTAAAATCCCATAACAAAGCTACATCTATGCCTACACTCTTCTCCGTTTTCTCCTTTGGTTTCATACGTGAGCTAAAATGGTAAGGTTCTTCCAACACGTTAAAATACTGTGAACAACTTAAGATTAGACTCTATCAATGCAAGAATCTAGGCAAACTAGATTTTGAATCTGGTTGGATTTGAAGTATTTGAGTCGGTTTGTACGAAAAAAAGTAGGGAATCATCTCTCGTTGCCTTCCCACTTGAGATTAAAGTTGCAAGCTCGGATTTTGGTGCTACCAAGTAGCTTAAAATCTCCATAAGCTTTAATTCCACATAAGCCCAATAAACTTTCGCAACCGCCCACACCACAACCCACTCGACAAGCTTTGTTATATGGCTTGGGCCCACTTAAGCATGTCGGGTGAAGAGTAGCTTGGCATGATTCGAATTAACATGTTAATGTATTAATATTATTACTTTGTTTCGCTATAGCCTAACAAGATAATAACTTGGTTTGGTATGGGCTTAGCATAGATTTTTCGAATGTTCGAAATATATACTAGCGAAATACCCCAAAATGGGACAATTTCTTAATTTTGGGACAGAAATAGGACAAATCGACCATGCACACCATGCACAAAACCAAAATTATTAGAATACCCACATATAAATACTAAAAATCATCTGTCCATTGCATCACTGTTCTCATTTGGAAGAGAGGGATGTCAAGAAAGCTCTGTGAGCTCTGGGTTGAGCTCAGATCTCCGAGCTTCGATTTCAAAGAGAGTGAAGTCCAAAAAGAGGCAAGAAGCGTGAACTGGGTTTTGGGTTGACCTCATGCCTCTGATTTCGAACAAGGGGATGAGACAGATAGGTGAGAAGAATGAGCTGGATTTTGTACCATATTTTCTATTTTGGCCGAAAAGTTCCATTTTTCCGATGACTAAAGCATCGGCATGCGGTGTTTAGTTCCAAATTCCTTCATCAATGATTTATGGAACAAATGGGTTGTTTGTAAGATGAATTAATGCTTAGAAGTTAAATTAGGGTTGGTGTTTCATGTTGGGGTGTATGGGTTGTGGAATAAATTTCAAATTTTGACATGCTAGAAAACTGGGATGGAACTATTTTTGGTTCAAGTGTCCAATTGCAGAAATTTGTGAAAATTTTTCTGTGCATGGCTTCAACTTAATATAAGAAGCGGGAATGTTCACTAATTATGATGCACGTATGTTGTGCCTCGCAATTTAGCGAGTATGACCACAACCTAGTCGGCCGGCGAAAAAAAAAATTAAAAAACAAAATGCTTAGAGGACGTTTAGGGTCATGCGTGTCCATGAAATAACGACAATGTGTATCGTGATTTCCACGTGCATGGTTAAATGGTGGTTGATATACATAACAAGACTTTTCAAACTGTCACTGTAACCTTATATACGTAACAATTATGTTTTAATTGTATCCACTATACCAATATATTGCCGTTAAATTTTCTCCCGCTCTGTGTATATCATGTGCATATACTGTACATATTATGTGCATATAGTGTATTGGTGTGTATTTACGTCTTTGATACTCTTCACATTAATGTAGCTTACTACTTTTTCCTTTGATTCAAAGGTAGGCCATGCAAATACTAAAAAAGCGAACAAGTTCGTGAAACAATTTCCTTTGATTTAGTTGGGTTCTTTCATGCCCATTCAAATTCCAATTTTTCAAATCCTTGAAATATTTGAACCCAATCAAATTGATACCAAATTCAAATTAATGAATCTTTGATTCTTCATATAAAGTTTAAGGTCATTTATCTAATTGCGTTATTTTTCTGATTTCAAAGAGAGAGTTGTGAGTTATAGGTTTTTGGGTTGATCTTAGATCTATGAGCATAAGATGTGCATGTCGTGTACATACAATGTATAACGAGCTTAATATGAAGAAAGCGAATGAGTACGCAAAACAATTTCGTCCATCCTTCTCTCTTCCTTCTTTCCACTATGATTTCTCTTTTCTCTCAAATCTATCTTTCTCCAAAAGGCAATTGACCTTTAATACGTTTTTTTCATTTAATTGCAGCAAAAGTCAAACCCTATTTTCATTCTTGTAAATTTGGATCGAGAGAGGGAGCAGAGGGAGGGAGAAGATAGAAGAAATGAAAACCCATATAAATATAAATCAGAGAGATGATAAAAATAAAAAATAAAAATTGAAGGATTTGGGTCTCCTCCAAGAAACACCAAATCAATTACTTCAACTCCAAAAATCCATCAATCAAAAAGCAAACTTAAGCAAACCCAGTTCACAAAACCTATAAATAAAAAGGATAGCTCTTGTGAACATTCGAAATGTAGAGAGATAGCTCTTGTGCATACTTGAAATGCAGAGAATGGAGAGAGAGAGAGAGAGAAAGCTTGGATGAAGAAGATGGGTGGGTTAGAGAGAGAGCTCTTGGATGAAGAAGATCGGTGGGTTAGGGTTCTTCAAATTGGAACTGGGCAAGAGAGATTTTCTTTGTTTCTCTCTCTACAAAATGAGAAATGAAGGCTGAAATTTATGGATGACCCACTTATATGGGAGGACAATTTGGTCATTTCAAGGTGTAGGAAAAATCATATTTCTGTTTGATTGTTGTGCATGGTGTGTGCATGCCATGTGCATATCCGAAATGTCCTGCTTCTATCCCAAGATTAAGAAATTGTCCCATTTCGGGGTATTTCCCTATATAGGCTTTTTAGCCAAAATGGTCTTTGATATTTGCATAACTCATCACTTTGGTTTTTGAGATTTGAAATCAATAGAAGCAGTTTCTGAGTTTGTCCACCATCAATCACTTCGGTCATTCCATGAAAAATCTCCATTAAATAAGGCTAAAATGACAAAAACACCCTCAAATTTTGTCAAATCATTTGGCCCACTGTTTATTAATTTGAGGGTATTTTTATCATTTTGATCTTTATTTAATATATTTTTTCATGGAATGACCAAAATAATTGATGATGAACAAACTCAGGGACCACTTCTATTGATTTCAAATCTCAGAGACCAAAGCGATGAGTTATGCAAATCTCAATGACCATTTTGGCCAAAACACTCCCTATATATTGCCATATTTTTTTACGTGACATGATTGTGAATTTGCATACCTCTTGTTTTGCACTCTATGCATGAATTTAATTTTGGTTTGGTACGAATATATAATGATTGGGCTTTTGAATATACTTTGGCTTTAGTAAAGATATCTGCAAGTTGTTCTTTCACTTCTACAGAACTTCATATCAATCACTCATTCCTGTAATGTTTCCCTAATAAAATGATGCTCCCTATTTATCTGTCTAGTTTTATGGTGGAAGATAGGATTCTTCACCATAGAAATTGCAGATATGTTATCACATAACAAATGGGTTGTATCAATTTACATCTCCCCAAAATCATCAAGCACAAACCATAACCAAATAGACTAAGTTGTGGCCTTTACTGCAAAGACATACTCAGCTTCTACAGTTGATAAAACAGCTGTGTTTTGCTTCACAGGGGCCCAGGATAAGACACCACTTCCAAAACTGAAGGCATAGCCTGAGGTGCTTCTACTATCATCTTCACTACCTACCCAGTTAACATCATAAGATCCCATAAGTGTTGCTTCTTTGTCTTTTACATAATCAATCTCATAGCTTATTGTACTCTGCATATATCTCAAGACTCTCTTTACAACTCCAAAATGTTTCTTTATGGGACTATTCATGAACCTTGACAATAAACTGGCAGCATACATCAAATCTGGTATAGTTGCTGTCAAATACAAAAAGCTCCCTACAATCTTCATGTACATGCTTTCATCAACCAATTCAATTCCATCAACTTTCTTGAGTTTTTCTTCTGCAGACAATGGAATTGACACAGGTTTGCAGTCTGCAAGACCAAATTTCACCGGGAATGACTTTGCATACTTGCTTTGATGAATGAACACACCCTTATTAGTTTGCAGAATTCCCATTCCCAAGAAGTGAAGCACCCATAAGTCAAACATGTCATATTTCTGCATTATCTCTCTTTTAAATTCACTGGTGTATACAATATCATCCACATACAGTGGCACAATGATCAATCCATATTCTTCATTAAATCTTGTGTTTAGTGTAGCCTCACTAGTGCTTTTCTTGAACTTACAATTAATCGAGTACGTATCAATCTCACTGTACCAGGCTCTAGGAGCCTGTTTTAAGCCATATAATGCTTTCCTCAACTTGTAAACCTTGTGATAGCATTCTTCAATTCAAAACCTTCAGGTTGCTCAGTGTACACTTCCTTTTATAGAAAACCATTTAGGACTTGTGATTTTACAACTAATTGAACTAGCTTCCATCTTTTTTGTGTTGTAAGAGCAATGAGACTTCGAATTATGTCTAACCTTGCCACTAGGGCAAAGGTTTCATACCAAGCTTTTGTGCATAACCTTTTGCAACAAGCCTAGCCTTCTGCTTTTGGACAATTCCATCCAAATTGAGCTAGTTCTAAGCATCAAGTTTATTCCTTTGACAGGCTTATCAGCAGGTCTCTCTGCTAGCTGCTATATGAAATTTTTTTCTCAATCATTTCGATCTCAGTAGTCATAACTTCTTGCCAAGCTTGATCCTGTGCTGCCTCTTAATAGCTTTACGGTTCAACAATACACATGTGACACTAGGGGTGGGTTCGGTTCGAAACGGTTCGCTTTTTTGCCAAAACCGAAGTTGAACCAAAATTTCAGTTCAGTCCAATTTTTTTGGGTTTTTTTCGGTTTGGTTTTTTTTTTTGTCGTCTTCAACAAAAAAAAAAAAAGAAATCCTAAGAAAACAAAGCTTGCAGCCATTTAGACATCTTCCAGAGAAAACAAGCTTATTGCCGAGTGTAAATGTCAAAACCAAAGAGCTAAATCATCGGAAAATTAGGATACAACACACCTCTCCCAAAAATAGGACAAAAGTCACAGAGAGAATTTTAGCAACATACTTATTGAAAATTTTATGTAAATATATCGAAAGAGCCTGCAGATTGCAAGCATCAAAGTTAATAGCTACCATTGAATCTTCAAACTTTAAATGGTAAATGAGAACTTTCAATTGGATACACATTCTGCATTGAATAACATCAATATTCTTATACCAGATTCAATTTAATTTTGGCAAAACCAAATATAATATGAAAGAAAACGATTGACAACGAAAACCATTGCTATTCTTAAAATTAGAGTGCCACTCGCCTCCTTAGCAGCCGCATTACTTAGTAGCAAAGTGACGAGCAACTGATGCTGCTTCTAAACCACCGGAAATATAACAGATGAAAGAAAAAAAACCACACAAATTTCAAAAAAATTCAGTGAACTACGAGCGAGACGAAACAAAATTCAGGAATCAACGAGAAACGAGATGGAGGCGAACGAACCTGCTTGTTTCTTCTCAGTGAGGGAACCACTGCACTGCAGAATCTCGAGCTCGACGTGGCTTAGGGTTAGGCCGGACATTATACCGACGAAAATGATGAAGAAACAGGAGAGGCAGCATAAATGAACCACCAAGCAAATCCGAAGAGGATGGCGCCCAGAGAGTTTGAGAGAGTGAGAGACAGAGACTTTGATAAAGTGATTGAAGATCAAGAGAGAGAAAGAGGAGGCTCAGAGTGAATGAAGGATCGATGTTTAGCTTTAAGGTGTCAGACTGAAGTCACTGCACGACGTCGTCGACCAATACAAATACAAACTTTCAGAACGACATGCCGTTTCTATTACTAAATAAAAAATACGTCGTTTTTTACAACGTTTCAGTTTGGTTCAGTTTAGTTCGGTTTTTGAAACTCAGAAACCAACCAAACCAACCAGATTCGGTTCGGTTTGATTTTTTTCGGTTCGATTTTTTTGTTTGGTCCAATTTTTTCAGTTTCAGTTCGGTTTGGTTTTCGGTTTTTTGAACCCACCCCTATGTAACATCTTGCATATGTTTCATCCAAGCTTCTCAATTTCACTGATTTTGAACTAGTTGTTGAATCTTGACTTTGGCTTTCACTCCTACTAGTAGATGAATTGTCAGGACTTAAAATTGGTTGAGAGCTTTGAGTAGTTTCAACTTGAGTTTCATAAGTTGAGGTTTCCTGCATATCAATACCATACACATCATTTTCCAGACTAAGAGGTATTGAGAGTGTTTCAACCTGCTTGCATTCTTAATTCCAGGATTGATCCTTATTGAACACCACATTTTTGGTGAGGATAATTTTCTTAGATTGCAAGTTATATACCCATATAGCCTTTCTCGCATCTACCATATCCTATGAAAATGCCTTTGCTTGGCTTCTCATCAAATTGATGCCTTAACTGTGATGGAATGTGTGTGTAACACATGCATCCAAACACTTTCAAGTGATTTATACTAGGTATTCTACATATGAATGCTTCAAATGGAGTTTTGTCTTTCACTGCAATTGTAAAATACCTATTTTGCAAATATGTTGTAGTGTCAACTGCTTTAGCTCAAAACATCAAAGGAATCTTCTTCTCGGCCATTATTGACCTTGCCATTTCTCCATTGGTCCTATTTCTTCTCTCAGCAACTCCATTTTGTTGAGGTATATAGGCAACCGTTAATTGCCTCACCATTGATGCGAAAATTATGCGCACACAAATTAAACCCTCTTTTTGTCAATTGTAGCAAGTACGTAAGTAGGGATCGTTCTGGACCGGGGATTAGGAGGGATTGTTAATCTCTTGGAAACTGACTCAAAAACGTAAAAACAATATAAAATACTAAACTAGACTCAAAGAATGTGAAACTAAACGTTAAAACACTAAGACAAACCAAAAGACTCAAAATACTTTAAAAACACAAACTAAATTGATTTCTAACTAAATTGAACAATAAAGTAAAGGGGGATTGAGTTTTGGACGGAATTAAACTAAATGAACAAATTGCAATTAAAACAGAATGTAAATATGAAATTGATGAAATGGAATGAATGGATGCTAGCCAAGGGGTTCATCTCCACACATGTTACACTTGCATAATAAAAAGATTTCTAATTGCTTTTCAATAAACCATGAATTCTCAACGCTCCGGGTTAATTAGGTCCGCTTAAATTAACCGTCAAGTTTTCCTTAAGTTAATGAATTGGATGATTGCATACGACAACCCAAAGCATTCCTCACAAGTTCCCTACATGAATTGCATAATAGAGATACAAGCAAGAATCATTAAGCAACATGAAAACTATAAGTGTTGACGAGGCATTCGTTACTATGATTGCATGAAACTTATGCCAAGAATTTGTTTAACGCGATTGTTTATAAGCAACCTCCACTACTTGTGAATATAAGTTCATAACTATTATGTGAAACTCACTTATATTCTAGCGTCAAATTCATGCATGGAAATTAAGCGTTCATTCTTAATAAACATACATAAATAGGATATCAATCAAATAGTTAAACAAATTGAATTCACAACTTATGAAACATAATTAAAAGTAATCAAATCATATTGCAAGCCTAAACATATATTTCGAATCACCCCCTAGCTAAGGGGGGTTTAGTTCCTCATACGTACAAAACAAAGAGAATTGAAATTAAACATTGAAATCAAAGAAACGCCTAAACATTCCAACAACTCAAACTTGAATTGTATGAACGTTTAGGCCCTCTTCTCTTCCTCTTCGTTGTAGCATAAGGTCTAGGGATAGTTGGTTGGGGGGGATGGAAGTGTGGAATTATGGAAGTGGATGAGGAGTGGTGGAAATGGAAGAATGGTTTTGGATTCTAAGGGGAAGTGTTTATTTGTGGTGTGAGAATGGAGAGATGGAATTGAATGAAATGGAAGTGTGGGATGAATTGAATGCAAGGGTATTTATAGGAGGAGTGGAGATGTATATGGCTATTTGTTTAAGGTGTTTGTGGTGTTGTGAATGATGAAAGAATAAAGGGTGCATGTGGGGTGGAATTGAATGAATGCAAAGTGAATGAATAATGAAATGGGAAAGCATGACCAAGGTGGAAATGCATGTGATGGGTGGGAACAAAGGGGGAAACATGGCACAAGGGTGATGTTGTTGATGTGTGAATGCATGTGTTGAATTGGTGGTTCAATGATGAAAGAATAAGTGCATGTGTGTGTGAATGGTGGTAGCTAGGGTGAATTATGATAAATGCATGTGGAATAAAGATGGAGAAGGTGGTGAAATGATGAAGTAGGAAGGTGGAAATGCATGTGAGATGTTCTTTGGAGAAAGGTGGATGAATGTGCATGTGAATTAAGTTGTGAAAGCATGTGGAATGTTTTAAATGGTTGAAATGTGTAGATGATTATGAGTATGATAAGTGATAAGTGTATGGCTATGATAAGTGATAAATGAATGATATGTGGTGATAAATGAATGATATGATAAATGAATGATATGTTAAGTAATAAATGAATGATATGTGGTGAGTGATAAGTGAATGGTTTGATAATTGATAAATGAATGATATGCTAAGTGATAAATGAATGATATGTTAAGTGATGATAAGTAATGATAGGTGGTTATGATAGTTTGGTCTTTAATTTCGTCCATTCCTTTTGCTCCAAATATAAGCTATCCAATCCAAGTCCGATTTTGCTCCAAAATGCTCCAAAAGGCATCCTTTTGCATACCTTGCCCTTAGAACCTGAAAACACACAAAAGAAGCATAAAGGACTAAAATAACTAGAGAAACATAACGTAAATGCACGAGAACAAGCCTTTTAAGTCGCATGAATATGCTCCTATCAAATACCCCCACACTTATCTTTTGCTAGTCCTCGAGCAAAACAGAAAGAAAAACAAAACAAAACGAAACGAAACAAAACAAGTAAAACACAACCTAAACCTTCCAACAACTGTCTTAGGGATTTCCAATGCACATGACATGTTAAAAATCATCATTCCCACAGATTTTAGTCATCTTCACACTTAAGTACATTCTTAATCATAGTCACCACATACTAGTTCACAATTAAGCATTTAAAACCATGTTTTGAATGTAGTAACATGCCTTAGAGAATTTGCTCAATTCCTTACAAGATATGCACTCAATTTTCACTCAGATTTTCTAACTACACACCCTACACTAAGTATATGTGAGAAGATTGATGTAAATATGAAAACGAACACTCACATATATGTATCACAAGGAACGCAATTTCTGGAGTTAATAAGCATGTTTAGATATGATCTCATGAATGGAATGCTACTACTTAGACGCGAGAACCAGTGACACCATATGCTCATACCAAGTTCAAACTCCACAATTGAAATGCACAACACATCAAGATAGAAGTCAAGGGTTGTAACGGGGCTTGGGTATTGGCTAACAATGAAAGGTGAAGGATAAACAAACATTCTTAAAGCAATAGTGAGCAAAGTATTGAATCAGGCACTTAGAATCCCCTTAAGAACGCAGAAGTCAACTTTGAACACCCAAGGGAAAGTCACACAAAACTTAGGGCCATATTCACTTTTTGGACCCTTTCTTCAATTACTCATTCTTTCATTTTTTTTTTCAAGCTCTTTTTTTTTTTTTTTTTTTCTTTCTTTCTTTCTTTTCTTTTCTGTTTTTCTTTTCTTTACTGTCTCAAAACATACTTAAGAACAAGCATTCCTTCCCCCACACTCATTTTCTTGCATAATGTAACTCAAAAGGAATTCATTTAAGTTATGCTCACTATCTTTTAAGAACAAGGGTGTGGATTGTCCTAAACTAGGCTAGGTGAGGATAATGTGGGTTGACAAAGAATAAAGGCTAAACAAAGCTCAACGGGGGTAAAACTTACAACATATACGAAATATGGGAAGTGAGGCCATTTGGCTATGGTGGCAACTACACAACTTCATCTTGATATATGTTGTATGCAAATCAATAACATGCTTTGAATGAAATGGGCATGAGTTCTAGCATTTGGAACTATATGATGAAACGCTTTCTAAGTAGTAACCAAGCAAAGAATAATGAGATCATGCAACGACTTTGGAAAACAATAATGCACAGATTTTAACTCTCCAAAGAACGTTATAGGCTCAAGTCTTTCAGGGCTGTAGCGTTTGTTTGAGTTCCTTCCTTCAGGCATGTTACAAAAACGAATTTTTCTTTTATGATTGCATGTGAAGTCATACATTATAACCATAACCAAGCATATACCAAGAGTAAATCAAACTTTTCTCTATGTTTATAACTCTTTTTAACAGTCATGCAATTAGAAACCAAATCCTTATCATTGTGTTGGAAGGTGACCTACGACACAAAAACGACTCAAAACACTCTTTTTAGGCTTTTCAAAACATGTTTTTCAAATTTTTATGTGATTTTCAAATTTTTAAGTCAAAACACACTAAACACACTTAAAAACAGCAAGAAACAACATTTGAAGTTATGGTGGATAAAATCCTACGAATTTGCATTAAAACACTTTAGTAACTCCCCCACACTTAAATCAAACATTGTCCTCAATGTTAAAAACCACACTAAACACAAACAAACATATAAACAGCAATTAAACATACTAAACATGGCAGAATGTATCTAACAAAGAGAAGAGTTTAGAGATGCAAATCTCGTTATGGAGTTTTCGTTCCATCTTCTCCTTGGTGATTGCAGTGAGGCTTGGATCTTTGTGATTCCACAGGCTTACTCTTGAACTGCGCTGCTCCCATCGTTGATTTTCCTTTGTGCTACTCTTGAACTGGGCAGCAGGCTTC
Source organism: Pyrus x bretschneideri (assembly GCF_019419815.1). Taxonomy (NCBI): domain Eukaryota; kingdom Viridiplantae; phylum Streptophyta; class Magnoliopsida; order Rosales; family Rosaceae; genus Pyrus; species Pyrus x bretschneideri. Next base: position 19,936 of record NW_025999581.1, on the reverse strand, counting down.
CTTTGGTCTCCCCCGAAGGTCTGAGCTTCCTCCTCTTATCTGTTTCTTTGTTCAATCTCTCCAATTCGTATTGAAGAGGGTTAGAGGATAGCTCAGCAAAGCTAGGTAAGCAACCAGGGAATAGAGTCCAGATAGACTCCAAGTGCCGGCTGATTGCTTCTTTCACTTTGCCATGCAAGTAATATCAAGGACAAATGAAAAGACAGGGAAAGAGCATGATATGAGATACCTTTGCTTTCGCCCTTGATGATATGAGATACCTTTGCTTTCGAAAAGGCAGCGAATGAATCCACATGTTTCGATCCACCGTTTCCTCTTCCTCATTCGTACTGCAGGCATTTGGTATCTTCTTTGGGGGATACATCCATGTTTGAAAGTGTGTTCTCAAGAGAAGGAGAAATCTGAGCATGTTTGAGAGGGTTGGTTGCAGCTTACATTTTCGGCCGGGAAGGAAAGTTATGCGCTTCTGGGTGTATGCCTTGCCATGAATGTTGATGTATATAGGAATTGTAATGGCAAATGGCAGTGCGGATGCGGCAATGTCTTCCACGCGTCTTCTGAAAAGCCGGGAGCTTTTGATAAAGTGGCACGCGTCTTCTGAAAAGCTGGGAGCTTTTGACAAATTTGCACTTGCTTTCTGGAAAGCCGGGAGCTTTCGGCTTTGTCTCCCATGTTTGTCGGCTAAAGTGTGCAGCTGATTTCTCGCCTTCCACGCGTCTTCTGAAAAGCTGGGAACTTTTGACAAATTTGCACACGCTTTCTGAAAAGCCTGGATTGCGTCTGAAGAGCTGGCGATCTTTTCGCCAGAAAATCCGGTTTTGAAGAGCGGTGTCTCTTCAATTCTGAATTGGTGATTGTGTCGCCTATCCTTTAATAGAGGTGATCGATCACCTCTATCTGCACACTTTGAAGACTTCCCAAAAATCATCTTCGGCCCGTCGAGATTTTCCTCCATCCAACCCTTCTCTTTTAACTTCTTGAACAATGGCTAGCTCATCCAACCCATCGAACATTTGCTTAGATTTGAGTCTAAGCAGTGATCCTGTTGCGCCTCGTCAGAGTAAGGTATGGTGCCCGTCTTTCTTATCTTCTCATGGCCCTCTTACAGATGAGGACTCTGTGATGACGGATCCAACAACGGCTACGATAGTGGCTCGGAACCTTCTCACTCCCAAAGACAGTCAGCTGCTTTCAGGACGGTCCGATGAGTTGGCCGTTCAAGAATCTCTGGCTCTGAGTGTTCAGTGCGCTGGCTCTGTGTCCAACATGGGCCAACGCCTTCTTGCTCGCTCCCGTCAGGTTGAATCCTTGATGGCGGAGGTGGAGAGTCTTAAGCAGGAGATCAAACAGCTTAAGTATGAGAACCGAAGTTTGCACGTGCTTGCCAACAATTATTCGTCAGGCATGAAGAGGAAGCTTGATGAGCTTGATGACCGTCAAAAGCTTACGGCTTTCTTCCAGAGGCACCTCTTTCCTGGGTCATCCAGCGTTCCACCAAGGTTTGGGGCCTTGAATGATCTATCTTCGGCGCCTCCCGCTCCGATGCCTCCCGCTCCAATGCCTTCCGCTCCGATGCCTCTTGCTCCAATGCCTTCTGCTCCGAGACCTCATGTTCCGATGCCTCCTTTTCCGATAGTGTTGCCACGTAGTGGGGCCTCACGTACACAACCTTTGTGAAGACTCCATCTTTCTGCCATGTTTAGATACAATTGTAATTTATCGAAAAATCAATGAACAAGCTTTGTTTTATTTACTGTATCGGGTTGCCTCCCAAGTAGCGCTTTCTTTTACGTCTTGCAGCCGGACGAAGAACTTCTTTTCTCACTTAGGACCCACAACATGGAATTTATCTTTGAATGGGGGGTGATACTTGAGATGATCCGGTAATGGTTTAAATTCTAGAGTGGGTGCCTGGATCATTAACAACATATCAGTATAAGAGAAAATTGAAATTCGGGGAGGCGGCTTACCTGTGTGCTCTGACATAAACTCAAGAATAAACACCACTCCCTTTAAAGTTTCAGGGATATTGGACTTGGCCAGATTGCATGTGAGGATTGGTCCTTGTCTTGTGTCATAAAATTCAACTTCTTTGGGGTTGTTTGCCTCAAGTATATCCTCTTTGATGAATTCTAGACATTCCCCAGTCACATCTTGCTCTTGATTCTTTGGAAAGGATTCGAAGATGCCTTTCTCACCCTCTTCTTCCTTGGATTGCATGATCCTGCAAGGAATAGGGACATTCAGTGGAATGGGGTTAAAATTAATTAAATTTGGAACAACCTTACTTGAATTAGATGACGTGGGAGCAATAGGTGCCTCCGGCAAAGGTGTTTCCACTCTTGCCGTGGGTTGGGTGTATTCCTCTTCCTTGTGATTTGATTTTGATGGTTGAGGGTCCGTTCCAACCTCCTTGTCACTTCTCAACATGATTTCCTTGGCAGTTTCAAATTCTCCCTTCGGATTTGCAATGGTTGAAATAGGGAGTTTGCCTTGGTCTTGAAATTGTCCTACGAACTCCGCTATCTGCCCAATTTGCTTCTCCAAGTTGTCCACCCTCTTATCTTGGATTTGCCTTTCTTTGTTTTGGGTTTGGACTTCCTGCGTCAAAGTAGTAAGTAATTGAAAAATCTTATCATTATCACTTGAATTACTTACATTGCTTTGGGCAGGTTGTGGTGGCTGCATAGGCGTTGTATAAAACTCCTCATATGGTTGCCAATATTCTCCTTGTTGAGCCTCCTCGACTTGGTTTTGTGAGCCCTGCACCAAACAAAGTAATTCATTAAGCTTTTGATTATAATCTATTGACGAACTTGAGTTTGGTTGGGCATATTGAATATGAGGTTGTGGTGGATGCATAGACGTTGAATAGAACTCCTCATAAGGCTGCCAATATCCTTCTTGTTGAATATGTTGAGGTTCCCACCACATAGAGTTTGAATGATCACTCCAATCCGAATTGTAAGTATTGGAAAACACGTCGTTCCTTGATTGATTATGATCAAATGTACCAACTCTTTGCGTTTGATACTCTTCCATAAGCTGTGACAAAAGAGAAACACTATCAAGTGCCATGTCTTGCTTCTAAAATCAACAAAATAAAACTAAAAATATATACACTCAAACAAAACTAAAACAATCCAAGAGATTAGCAAAGTTGCTAATCCCCGGCAACGGCGCCAAAATTTGATGCGAAAATTATGCGCACACAAATTAAACCCTCTTTTTGTCAATTGTAGCAAGTACGTAAGTAGGGATCGTTCTGGACCGGGGATTAGGAGGGATTGTTAATCTCTTGGAAACTGACTCAAAAACGTAAAAACAATATAAAATACTAAACTAGACTCAAAGAATGTGAAACTAAACGTTAAAACACTAAGACAAACCAAAAGACTCAAAATACTTTAAAAACACAAACTAAATTGATTTCTAACTAAATTGAACAATAAAGTAAAGGGGGATTGAGTTTTGGACGGAATTAAACTAAATGAACAAATTGCAATTAAAACAGAATGTAAATATGAAATTGATGAAATGGAATGAATGGATGCTAGCCAAGGGGTTCATCTCCACACATGTTACACTTGCATAATAAAAAGATTTCTAATTGCTTTTCAATAAACCATGAATTCTCAACGCTCCGGGTTAATTAGGTCCGCTTAAATTAACCGTCAAGTTTTCCTTAAGTTAATGAATTGGATGATTGCATACGACAACCCAAAGCATTCCTCACAAGTTCCCTACATGAATTGCATAATAGAGATACAAGCAAGAATCATTAAGCAACATGAAAACTATAAGTGTTGACGAGGCATTCGTTACTATGATTGCATGAAACTTATGCCAAGAATTTGTTTAACGCGATTGTTTATAAGCAACCTCCACTACTTGTGAATATAAGTTCATAACTATTATGTGAAACTCACTTATATTCTAGCGTCAAATTCATGCATGGAAATTAAGCGTTCATTCTTAATAAACATACATAAATAGGATATCAATCAAATAGTTAAACAAATTGAATTCACAACTTATGAAACATAATTAAAAGTAATCAAATCATATTGCAAGCATAAACATATATTTCGAATCACCCCCTAGCTAAGGGGGGTTTAGTTCCTCATACGTACAAAACAAAGAGAATTGAAATTAAACATTGAAATCAAAGAAACGCCTAAACATTCCAACAACTCAAACTTGAATTGTATGAACGTTTAGGCCCTCTTCTCTTCCTCTTCGTTGTAGCATAAGGTCTAGGGATAGTTGGTTGGGGGGGATGGAAGTGTGGAATTATGGAAGTGGATGAGGAGTGGTGGAAATGGAAGAATGGTTTTGGATTCTAAGGGGAAGTGTTTATTTGTGGTGTGAGAATGGAGAGATGGAATTGAATGAAATGGAAGTGTGGGATGAATTGAATGCAAGGGTATTTATAGGAGGAGTGGAGATGTATATGGCTATTTGTTTAAGGTGTTTGTGGTGTTGTGAATGATGAAAGAATAAAGGGTGCATGTGGGGTGGAATTGAATGAATGCAAAGTGAATGAATAATGAAATGGGAAAGCATGACCAAGGTGGAAATGCATGTGATGGGTGGGAACAAAGGGGGAAACATGGCACAAGGGTGATGTTGTTGATGTGTGAATGCATGTGTTGAATTGGTGGTTCAATGATGAAAGAATAAGTGCATGTGTGTGTGAATGGTGGTAGCTAGGGTGAATTATGATAAATGCATGTGGAATAAAGATGGAGAAGGTGGTGAAATGATGAAGTAGGAAGGTGGAAATGCATGTGAGATGTTCTTTGGAGAAAGGTGGATGAATGTGCATGTGAATTAAGTTGTGAAAGCATGTGGAATGTTTTAAATGGTTGAAATGTGTAGATGATTATGAGTATGATAAGTGATAAGTGTATGGCTATGATAAGTGATAAATGAATGATATGTGGTGATAAATGAATGATATGATAAATGAATGATATGTTAAGTAATAAATGAATGATATGTGGTGAGTGATAAGTGAATGGTTTGATAATTGATAAATGAATGATATGCTAAGTGATAAATGAATGATATGTTAAGTGATGATAAGTAATGATAGGTGGTTATGATAGTTTGGTCTTTAATTTCGTCCATTCCTTTTGCTCCAAATATAAGCTATCCAATCCAAGTCCGATTTTGCTCCAAAATGCTCCAAAAGGCATCCTTTTGCATACCTTGCCCTTAGAACCTGAAAACACACAAAAGAAGCATAAAGGACTAAAATAACTAGAGAAACATAACGTAAATGCACGAGAACAAGCCTTTTAAGTCGCATGAATATGCTCCTATCAACCATTCCTATGTTTGAACGTCAATCTAGAAACTCATGATAGGTATGTTCATTCCTTCTGTCACTTCTTAAGTTTTTTAGACTAAACCCACTTTGCAACTCCAAAAAAGCTTTAAACTTTTTAAACGCATTGAACACATCAGACTTATTTATGAGAAAATACACCCAATATATTCCAAAAAAATCATCAATGAATATGATGAAGTACCTGTTCCCACCAATGGGTTCATTTTTCATTGGTCCACACGCATCTGTGTGTACAAGCTCAAGTGGATAGCTTGCTTTCAACACTTTCTCTTTATTAAATAGTTCTCTATGCATTTTTCCATAAATGTAGCCTTCACAAACTTCCTTATTTTCTGATAGCTTAGGTAGACCTAGCACCATTCCCTCTCTTTGCATCCTTTTTAGATTACCAAAGTTCAAGTGACAAAGCCTTTTGTGGAAGCTCCATGACTCTTCTTCAATTGAGGCTTTCCTTGCTAGAAAAGTTATGGACTCTAAGGACAGTGGGAAGCACTTATTTCTAGCCATTATTACTTTAGCTACCGCATTTTCATGATTGAAGTCATCAAAGATTACTGCCATATTTCCACCAAACAAGACATAATAGCCAAGCTCCATCATTTGACCAACACTCAATAGGTTTTCGTTTAACCCTGGAACCAACATAACTTCATTTATGTATCTTTTCCCATGTTTTGTATCCACTATAAGTGTTCCCTTCCTTGTTGCTTGTTCCAAATTACTAGTTCCCATTTTCACTTTGCATGTAACCAAGCTGTCAAGATTTAACAGTAAGGACTCTTGAAAAGTCATGTGTTTGCTGTAGGCATTGTCCACAAACCACAAAGATCTATCTTGAATGATAAGGGCTGAGTGACAAGCATAAAACATTGTACTTGTGGTTACATCTTTCTCTTTTTCATAGTTGGCAACCTGCTTGTTATTATCATAATCATTTGCAGTATGCCAAAATCTATTGCACTTACCACATTTTGACTTACCTTTGTACCTACATATGCCAAAATGATATTTGTCACATGTTTGACTTTGTGGTTTTCCCATTCCTTGACTGCCACTACCTTGCCTGTTTTGAAATGTGTTCCTGTTGTTCCAATTCCCACTATTTTGGTTGTTCCAACCAGAGTTACCACTGTCATTCTAGTTGTTGTTTTGTGACCAGCTCTTCCCTTTCTTATTTTGTTTGCCGTATGCACCTATATAACTTCCATTACCACTAGGGGTGGGCAAATGGGTCTAGGACCTACGGGGTGAGGCGTGTACAAATTTCGTAAACTCAAAATGGGGCTGGGCGGGATAGGTCTTCTATTTCTGAAAAAAGGCCCCCGGCCCGGACCGTTTCCACTCTCCATCATATGGATATCCACCATTCCATTTCTAAACATATATACTCTCTCTGTCTTTCCACTCTCGAATTCCCAAGTTAAGACTCTCCCGTCTCTCAAATTTTGAAATCGAGCAAGTCTTTCTCTCCCGACTCCTGAATCACCTACTCAACGGGCTCATAGAGAAGGAGATCGACATCATTGCTGACTGGGAAAAGAAGTTTGAAGCTTACTGAGTTGGCGACATTATCGAGACTATCATCGATTCACCATTGTCACCCATCACCATTGTTACGACCAGCTCCAGCCACAGTTCTCTCAATCTCTCCCATTCCTGAATCACCTACCGGATGAAATTAAAGAACCTAGGTCCTAGATTGTCACCGATTCACCATCGTCACCCATCACCGATGTCGCGACCATTACCACCCATTGTCGTCATCGAAGACAGTGCCATCATCCTCCTAAATTTATGTAATTTGTTAATTAGGATTTATTTTTCTTTATGTGAATCTCTAATACAGGGATTTAGAGTTTTTGAATTAGGATTGCCGTGAGTTTTAGATTATGTTCGAGGTTTTAGAATATAGATATTGAAGATTAATCCTTGCGAGTTCTAGGTTCTGTTCTGGTTTTTATTTTTTACTTATTTATTTATTTATTTATTATTATTATTATTTTGCTGTTTTTGTGCTTGTTGATGTTTCTTTTCAATTTTGATGTTTTGATCATTGTTTGGTTAGTTTTGTCTGTTTGTATGATCAAAGGGGTTTGATTTGTTATTTTTGCATCTGGGTTTGCTTTGATTTGTTGCTTGCTACTATGCAGCCTCTGTGCTGCTTATTCTCTTCTGTGATGAGGAAGACGTCTTCAATGAGGTCGCCGCTTCTGTGGCTAACAAAAAAAATGATATTGGACTGATGGACCCTGCCTGTTTCGCCCCTTTTCAAAAAAGCCAGGTTAGGTCCGATTCCCAATTCTAAAATCCCATTACCCGGTTCGACTCGCCCCGTTACTATTTACAACGGGTAAGGTCTGGTTCCTCTAAATTTGGGCACAGGTTGGCCCTAATTACCACTACTGTTGTTGTTGCCTCTAATTTTTAGATTACTGAATGACTCAGTACTAGAGAACTTGTCTCTTCATCACGTAGGTCCTCCCTCTTGTCATAAAATTTGACAGAGGCCAACACCTCCTCAATCCTTATAACATCAAGATCTCTAGTTTTCTATGTAATAGACACTATGGACTTGAATCTTCTACTTAAACTCATCAACAACTTTTGCACAATTCTTTTCTCATGTACATCTTGTCCTAGTGATTTCAGGCTACTCACTATTTCAAATAACCTAGCCAAATATTCATCTAAAGTTTCACTATCTTGCATTGTCAAGTATCCAAACTTAGCTCTAATGGCTATTTAACAACTCTTACTTTTTTGTCTCCTCTGAACTCTCTTCTAAAAATTTCCCAAGTCCCTTTTGTTGTCTTCTCATTTCTGATGCGAGGAAATAATTCATCAAAAATTGCCTCTTGAATGAGACTCAATGCCTTGTCATTTTTTATTTTATCTTCCTTTGAAACACCTGGTGCCTCCACTGGGATATGCACAATTTCCTCTTCATCATCTTCAGAGGTTTCACTGTTGCGAATGAGTTGTGCATGGATGCCAAGCTTAACCACATCCCATATATTGTGTGCTATGAGAATGGTTTCCATTTTAACAGACCAAAAATCGTAATTGATGCCATTAAAATGTGGAGTTCTTAAATCTTCACCAGATGAACTCAATCCAACTATTTCCTCGAATAAAGCAGCAAGAACCACAATAAAAAAAAAAAAACCACCTTTAAGGTTTTCTGAGTTTCCTTCGAAAATGGATTTCACTCACAATATCACACCCTTCCTCGAAATCAGACCTAGAGCTCTGATACCATGTTGAAATGGTACCAGGCCATGATCTTTTTGTGTTAATTTGTTGAAAATAATGAGTTCCATGTTTTAAGGAATGTTTTATTCCATGTTTTAAGGAATGTTTTATTCCTTGTTTTATTCCATGTTTTAAGGAATGTTTTATTCCTTGTTTTATTCCTTGTTTTAAGGGGAATGTTGTTTGTTTTTTCTTAGTCTTCTTCCTTATATATACCCCCATTGTACATTGCAATTTATGAAATATACATCACAAATTAAAGCTATAATTTCTATATGGTATCAGAGCAGGTTCATTTGTAACCTGTCTCTACAATTCTTGCTGCTGCGATTTTTTCTTTCTTTCAAAGTCTAAGCCATGACTGAAGAAAGTTCTGTCAACCATGATAAGGAAACCCGGCACAATCTCTCTCCAAACTCCTCAGACGTTGAGGTTAACACCAATCAACGTTTATGTTCAGTTCTCTTGAACGAGTTCAATTATCTTCCTTGGTCCCGAGCTGTTTCACTAGCTCTCGGAGGCAAAGGGAAGTTAGGGTTTGTAAATGGAAGTGTGGAAGCTCCAGATCGTTCTTCCTCTACATACAATGCATGGCTCTGCAAAGATCAACTTGTCATGTCCTTGCTGCTCAACACCATGGAGAAACATGTTGCTGAAATTTTTAGCTACTCCAATTCCGCCCATGATCTTTGGAAAGCTTTGCAGGATATGTATGGAAATCAGAACAACTATGCACGGGTCTTCCAATTAAAGAAGGACATTGCCAGTGCTCAACAAGAAGGGAAAGCATTTGTTCAACACCTTGGGAGTCTCAAAGCCATGTGGAATGAGTTGGATGTATATCTCCCTCATACCACAGATCCTACCATTCTCCTAAAACGAGCTGAGGAAGACAAAATTTATCAGCTGTTAGGGAGTCTGAGCTCTGAGTACGAGGACCTAAGGAGTCACATCTTGATGAGTCAAGACCTGCCTACCTTCAACAATGTTTGTGCAACTATCCAACGAGAAGAAGCAAGGAAGAAGGTTATGAATGTTGATCACAATCCTAGATTAACGGAGACTCGGGCATATGCATCAAATTACAAGAACTCAGAAGCCAAGGTATACAAGGGAAGAAACACACATCTAAAATGCAAATATTGCAATGGTGTTGGTCATGAGGAAGACAAGTGTTGGGAACTTCATCCTGAACTCAAGCCTAAGTTCAGCAAAGATGGAAGGATGATACCAAGGTCCTCACAACAATTTCAACCTCATTTCAAGGCAAAACTTGCTAATGCTCAAGCTCCTACTATCTCACAAGGATCCATGGAGTTCACTGCCAATCCATTGTCATTGATCAATGAATTTGCAGCTTACCTACAAAGTAAGGGGCACGGAGGAGGCTCACATGGTCAAGGCAATGAAGAGGGTAGTCACACAGCTATGTTGGGACAATTTGCCGGATTTCTTGCTGGAAATGAGAAAGTTCCAAAGGGAGAAGCATCAGGTATACTCAAAGCCTTTACTACTGCCCTATTAACTAGTACTGAAACTGATTGTTGGATAATTGATTCAGGCGCCACAGATCATATGACAAACAAAGTTACAAATTTACATCATTTTAAAAAATTTTCAAGCCCCTCACATGTGTCTGTTGCAAATGGAAAAAATGTCTTAGTTTTGGGAAAAGGAGAAATAAACTTACTCTCTCAAAAAACACCTTCCACTGCCCTCTATGTACCAACCTTTCCTTTTCAACTTTTGTCAATTGGAAAGATCACCAACACCCTAAACTGCCGTGCTATTTTCTCACCAAATAAAGTGATGTTTCAGGATGTTCTCACCATGAAGATGATTGGTGAAGGGGTCTTCATAAATGGACTTTACTACCTGTGCAAGAATGCATGTTTCCCTCAGGCTCTTCAAGCTCAATCAAAGTCCATAGATGAAAACCAACTTTGGCATAGGAGATTAGCTCACCCCTCTGAACTTGTCTTGTCGAAACTGTTTCCAAATTTTTGTAACCCTTATCCTACTTGTGATACTTGTCAATTTTCTAAGTTTACTAGGCTACCTTTTGGTAATTCAATGTCTAGGACAAGTAAACCTTTTGAAATGGTACACACCGATGTATGGGGACCTGCAACTGAATCAATGGAAGGTTTTAAATATTTTGTTCTATTTGTTGATGATTTCTCTCGAACAAGTTTTTTATATCTTATGAAATCAAAAAGTGAAGTCCCTACCATTTTCAAAGACTTTCACATGCATGTTAAAACGCAATTTCAATCAAACATTAAGGTTTTAAGGTCAGATAATGGCACTGAATTTCTATCCAACAATATGCTTCAATACATAAGTTCTCAGGGTATCATACATCAAACCAGCTGTGTGGGGACTCCCCAACAAAATGGAGTAGCCGAGAGGAAAAATAGAGATCTCTTGGAAAAAACTCGTGCTCTCATGGTTCACATGCACGTTCCAAAGAAATTTTGGTCGTTTGCCATCCTTACTGCCACTTATCTCATCAATCGACTTCCAAGTCGTGTGCTAGGGTTTAAATCTCCATATGAAGTTCTTAAGGGGAGGAAAATAGATTTGACACATCTCAAGGTGTTTGGTTGTGTGTGTTTTGTTCACATCCAAACCTTGAACCGTGACAAACTAGATGCCAGGGCAACCAAGTGTGTGTTTATGGGATACTCGACCACTCAAAAGGGATACAAGTGCTTCAATCCAGTCACTAAGAAGTGCACAGTTTCAAGAGATGTGAAGTTCGAAGAAGACTATCCCTATTTTACAAGTCAGGGGGAGGATTTAGTTGACATGTTCCCACTTCCTCAAAACTTTAATTATCCGATGTTGGAAAATAGATCAGTCAGTGTAAGTCCAGATTGTGAAGAAGTTCAAACTGATCAAATTACTGCCAGTGAGAGTGAAGACGAGCCCTACTCTGATCATTCTCCGCCCTCTACAGAGTCTCAGGTGATTAAAAGAAATCCTCCTCGAATCAGAAAACCTCCAGTTAGGTTGCAGGACTATGTTACATATGCCTCACGACATCCAATCAATGAATGTATCAGCTTTAGTAAGTTCTCAACATCTCATGCTACATTTCTCAGTGAAATTGATAAGCACTATGAACCAAGAAGCTTTCAAGAAGCTCTTCTTCTCCCACAATGGAACCAAGCCATGAAAGAAGAGCTTCGTGCACTGGAAGAGAATTGCACCTGGAGCCTAGTTCAACTACCACCAGGAAAGAAGGCTGTTGGAAGTCGTTGGATTTACAAGACTAAATTCAAAGCTGATGGATCTATCGAGAGACACAAGGCTAGACTTGTTGCTCGAGGTTTCACCCAAACCTTTGGTGTAGATTATAAGGAAACATTTGCACCGGTGGCCAAGATGAACTCAGTCAGGGTTTTACTGTCAGTTGCAATCAATTGTGGGTGGTCACTCTACCAAATGGACGTGAAGAATGCTTTCCTTCACGGCGAGCTGCAGGAAGAAGTGTATATGCAACCTCCTCCAGGCTATGATGGTATTAAAGGCAACATGGTTTGTAAATTGCACAAGGCAATATACGGATTGAAACAATCACCAAGAGCTTGGTATGCCAAGCTCAGTTCTGTTCTGGAAAAGGCTGGATTCATGCGAAGTAATGCTGATTCTTCGCTATTTGTAAGAACTGGCACCAAAGGGAAGTTGGTGGTCCTCATCTACGTTGATGATCTTATCATCACTGGAGATAATACTGTGGAGATTGAGGCACTAAAACTTTCACTACATCAAGTTTTCGCTATCAAGGATTTGGGAAGGTTAAAGTATTTTTTGGGGATCGAAATGGCAACATCTTCAAAAGGACTGTTTCTACATCAACGGAAATATGTATTGGACCTCCTTCAAGAAGCAAAAATGCTTGACTGCAAGCCTGCTATCACTCCTGTTGATTGTAAACTGAAGCTCAGCATAGATGGAGAAGCCATGCATGATGTAAGCTACTATCAACGATTAGTAGGCAAGCTCATATACCTCACTATCACTCGTCCAGATATCACATATGCAGTGAGCTTGGCTAGTCAGTTCATGCACTCTCCCACAGTTGATCACCTTAACCTTGTTAAGAGAATCCTTCGTTATCTTAAGGGTTCAATTGGGCAAGGAATTACAATGCATAACAATCAGTCCACTGTCATTAGTGGCTACACAGATGCAGACTGGGCAGGTAATGCAATTGATAGGAAATCAATCACAGGCTATTGTACATTTGTTGGTGGAAACCTTGTCACATGGAAGAGTAAGAAGCAACAGGTAATTGCTCGTTCCAGCGCAGAGGCTGAGTATCGAGCCATGGCAGCCACTGCTTGTGAACTCATTTGGCTTAAAGGGCTTCTTTCAGACTTAGGGTTTCCTAATTCTACTCCTATGACGCTTATGTGTGATAATCAGGCAGCCATGCACATTGCTGCCAATCCTGTGTTCCATGAAAGAACCAAACATATTGAAGTGGATTGTCATTTCATCCGAGCTCAAGTTCAAACGCAAATCATCCGGACCTTGTTCACACGAAGCCATGATCAACTAGCAGATCTTTTTACAAAGGCACTAGCATCATCTCAGTTTCATCGGTTATTGGGCAAGCTTGGCTCAGTGAACCTCCTCGATCCAGCTTGAGGGGGAGTGTTGAAAATAATGAGTTCCATGTTTTAAGGAATGTTTTATTCCATGTTTTAAGGAATGTTTTATTCCTTGTTTTATTCCATGTTTTAAGGAATGTTTTATTCCTTGTTTTATTCCTTGTTTTAAGGGGAATGTTGTTTGTTTTTTCTTAGTCTTCTTCCTTATATATACCCCCATTGTACATTGCAATTTATGAAATATACATCACAAATTAAAGCTATAATTTCTATATAATTTCTTAAGAATTTGGTTTTGAAATCTGGGATTTGAAGAACAAAACGCAGAGAAGATAGAGTGAAGGAGGGTAATTTTTTCGCAGACTTTTCATTCATCAAACCCCTAGCATATAGATGGCTTGGAGAGATCCTATTTTTTAGGGTCGATCTCAAGCCCCTAGAGCACTAGGAGCTGTGATCATTCCACTTGGGAATTGATCCAGCAAACCAGTACATTGACAGGATAGGAACAAGCACATCTGTTCACCTTTCTCTAAATAGAAACTTAACTGGTTGTTGGACATTTTAAACATAACGGCTACTACTAAAAAAAAAGGAAACTTTCATCTTCTTCGATTTCTTCAAGTTCATCTACAGAATTTTTCATCTGCAGGTTGATTTCAAGCCTATGGAAAGCTTAATTCTCAACATATTTGGTCTTTTGAGCTTTGGTTGATTTTCTTGTCGTTTGCAGCTTAGGTATATTATTTTCTTCTTGACCTCTGTTGTTTGTATCTTTATTCTCTTTTTTATATATTCACTCAAGTTCACCCAAGAAAAAATAGGTCACATTGCTTGATTAAAAAAGACACCACTTGTCCAACAATACGTGAAGAAAGTTAAAGTTCCACCAGTAAAATCAATTATTTATAAGCATATGCGAGATCCCTTGTTTTTATTATGTTGGATTCACAACACAAATAACAATAAATATCCAAATTCTATTTTAATTACTTTAAGAGCTCATTTGGATGTGCTTTTAAATGATCGAAAGCGCTTCTGGTAATAAAAATTTAGAACGAAATTTTAGTAAACATGCAAGTAAATCCTGAAAAAAGCACTTAAAGTGGTTCTTGGAAGAAACACATTACTGGTGCTTGTTGCAGAAAGCACTTTAAGTATTTTTGGAATCCAAAAATATTTTCTCTAAAAGCACTTTCAGTCATTTTAAAAGTACATCGAAACGAGCCCTAAATCATTTATAATAGTGAATCATAAATAGATATATAAAATACTAACCAGTGAGCACATTATTTTATTCCCTTCTGTTACCCAAGGGTAGCAGATACGCTCTTCCTCTTCATCCAACGACATTCTCATGTTGGAACCATCCGCCCTAGGGCTGGGTTCGGTTCGAAATGTTTCGGTTTTTTCAGATTCGGTTTTTTTTTTTTTTTTTTTTCGTTCTTCGTCTTCTTCAATAGCTAAAAGAATTCCGAATTGCCGAAAAATTGAATACATTCTTCAATCAATCCTCAAATGCACTTAATAAGATACCTTAAAAACAAACATATGCAACTGGTTGTTGGCAAATTACATCTAAACCAATCAAGAAATTTAGCACCATCGGGAAACAGCTGAGATTTAAGCTGCTCATCAGCAATTAAACAACAATCCTTGCATTTCTTAATTTCCAAGTGAATCAAATTACATTCAAGAAATTTAAATTATGCATTACAACTGACATCTACCATTCCACCATTCTACTACCATGCACAATCAAGAAAAGCAAGAAAAGCAAAATAGGTGTAGCATAAAAACCCAGAAATCGACAAATAAATAAGAGAGATTGGGGATCTTTGGTGAAGGGAGGGCTGCTGCGGGTTATGGTGAAGAGGGTAATGATTCGGAACCCAATCCTTCAATCACAAATTAAACAAATTTACAAGATTGGGAACAAAATCGATGAAATTGATATAGCAAAAGCATCATTTTCGAACCTGAACTTCTTGAAACAGGCATTGCGACGATGACCCACCTGAAAATGATGAACAGATTGCTGCAAATCCTTGTATAAATTGCTTACAGTTACAGACATTCAAGCGTTCAAAGAAGAAATCATTCGAGCTACAAGAATTCGACGGTGGGAGAGAGAGAGGCTAAGAAGTTAGAGAAGATGAAACGTCAGTAAATGGGTGGAAGGCTACGGTTTTGTGTTTACAAATCTTATAAAGAATTACAGTCCAGAATCAGTGTAAATATTTTACTAATACGAATATAGCAACACAAAGTTTGTTGTCAAGTTGACTGAAGCAAGCAAGCTAACCAGGAGGTAAGGGGTTCGAAACCTCTAGCCTTCAAATTTTAAATATAAATCTGTTTGGTTCGGTCCGGTTCGATTTTTGGACCACCAAAACCGAAACCGAACCAACCTATTTCGAGTAGCGTAGTCACCCATGCCCTTTTGAGATGTAGATAACCTTTGTGTTAGAAATGTGCCCTAAAACCAATCATATGATGATACTTTATGGATATTTCACATGTTAAACTAATCTAGTTTAATATTAAGGGCAAACATTATTGTTTGAGCTGTCTCATATAAATGTTATATGCTTAAACGATAAGTCCAAGGAATATGTGATTGGGAGAATGCGATCTAAAGAAGTTAGATTCATGAGACCATTCTTTCGTAGACACATCCTAAACATTCCTGATCATAGGATTGCCAATTGGGCATTGATAGTCTGTTAAGATCAGTACGTGCTGTGTCTTCTCTCAGAGAGAGTGACTAGTCTCGAGTCATTGGTGTGAGTGACACTAAGACAAGCATGTAGGTGCTCAATAGAGAATGAGTTCACTGAACACGATCAACGAGGAGTTCTCATATTCATGTCACATGAGAACTCATGGTTGGGATAATGCAAAGTAGTCCTTTGACCTGAGGCATCACAGCTGTCTTGTGGTTAGGTACTTGATCTTTGATTATGTCAAAATCACTCTATCAGGGTGTCCACAGCATCGTCGGGGTTAAGCCACTTAGCCATGGAGGCAAGTGAATGCGCAACAAGGGATCTCTAACCTTCAAACTATTTGAGGGAGAATACTCTATGATATGATTTAGAATCTCTGGCCAGAGTATGAATGAGATGTTGGAATGCGTTCCAGATCACATTCAAGGTAATCATATAAGTACAAGATTCACATTGGATAGTAGACATGAATAAACTATCAAACCAAACAATGTGGTCAAGAGTATTGTATTAGAGAAAGACCGTATTGCATTTGTAATCCTAAAAGTGAATAGGTTCTCCACCTCTCCTTATTAGCTTGGGTAACCATGACATGCTGCTAGGCGTCAACCATGGTTTGTGGAAGCCCTAAACGTGTATAATCACTAACGAGAGAATTGAAAGTAAGTTTCAATTCACAATCGATTAGAAAGAGTTTTAATCGCCCACTGCCTCGCTAAAAGGAACCTAATGGATCGTTCACCGAGTAAGGTAGAGTTTGAAGAAACAACGGAGATGAGTAAGAATAATTAAATGGTTTAATTATTTATCTAAGGCTAGGATTAATTAATATGTTAATTAATCAAACGAATAAGTTCGTTAAAGACCTCGGGTTAGTTTTGGGCCGCAAGGCCCAATGGGATTTGAATGTCAAGCCCATTAACTCAAGTTGTATGACAGCTTGAATAAACAAAGGGCTTGAAAGCCCAATAAACCTATAGGCCGGCCATGTTAGAAGAATAGGGCTTTTGGTCCATTAGGTCACTTATTTGAAGGGACTATATAAAGGACTTTATAGCCTAAAATTCATTAATGGTAATTTTTGGGGAAAGGATGAGAACACAAGCTCTCCTTTCTCTCTAAAATTTTCGGCCACCTTGGAGGGATCATCTAGCAATCAAACTCCTCCAAGGTCACTCATTTCTTCTTCATTATGCCTTGGTGATGAATCATTAGAGGTTCTCAATTTTGGGAACTTGGAGAAACCTTTTCATCCATCCAAATCCATGGATCTAAGATGCAAGGAATGAAGGCCCTCTCTTTGGGTGATTAGCCTTTGCTTATGCAAAGAGGAATCTACAAAGGTATTGATTTCTCAACTCACTTTGTTTTGAGTTGAGTCTTGGTTCACCTATCTACTAGGCTTTGAAGTTCATGGGTTAAGTTTTGTTTTTGAGTGCATATAAACATGATTCCGCCTTTTAATTGTTAATTGCATGTTGTTGATGTTGCTCAAATGAACTTGTTTTTCACAAATCTTCCTTCACCTCGACCTTAATTGTTGTGGGAAAATAAGTTTTATGTACTACGCTAGCTTGCTCATACATACCAAGTCATTACGGTAGGGTGATATAATAATAAATTAACAATAAAACTAACGATATTCTACACTAGACCTTGCTCTAAGGTAAAATAATTTTCAAAAGCAATGAAACTAACGTGTTACATATCATTAGAGCAATTCCATCCTGCTAAGGCAAGAATGGCCTATCAATTGGGCAAGGATAGTTATTGCTTTAGTGAATAGTAATTCCCCAAGTGCATCTCCACCAAAGTCAAAATCTTTCTTCGAATTCTTCTTCATAACAATCTTAAATTCTTATAATGTCTTATAAATTCAAGGAGATTGTTAGAAATCCAAGAGCTAGAGAATGAATTGTTAGATCTTCATGAGTGAGAAAATGAGTTGTTTCAAAATGGAAGAGCGAGAGAATGAAGCAAGTAGATGGAGACCTGAAGTAAGAAGGGAGAAAGCCGCACAGAAGGAGACATGATGAAGCATGATGGTTGGAGGAAAAATTTTAAATTTAATATTTTTTTGTTGCTATTTTCTATATTTTATTTTTAATTTTTAATTTATTTCTCAACCAAATTAATCTTGATAGTTGGAGTACATTTTATTTTATTTTTTTGCAATCCAATAATGCAAGTTGTGCCACGTGCATGGCACAACGGTTATATGGCAATATCTCTAATTTTTAAACCCTAAAAATGTCTGCAAAATAGGCCGTTGGAGGATATAGCCGTTATAAATCTAAAGGACCACATCACGTCACATATCATAGTCATAGTGTTGGAATTGAATTTTAAATTGGAAATCCAATGGTTCACACCGCCTCAAATCTCTATGCATAGTGCGCTGCAGCGCAAGTCCCATGCGAATGTTTCACCCTCCCACACGTTAGTCAAGTGTGCATGTATTGCACGCGCCTTGACGGAAAAAAAATAAAAAATAAAAAAGAACGTAGCTGATCATCATGACGTGTCAGATAGCACTCAAACTAGGGGTGGAGCACGAACTGCCTGATGGCCATGTTTGACAAATTTTGGACAATAACTGTCTATTTGCCCGACATTTGGGCATGGGCTGGAGTTGCTGTTAATGGTAAGAGACGTATGCAATTTTTTGCAAGACCTACATGATAACAATTATATGAGACCCACTAATATTTTATCGTGTAATTTACATTAATCAGTTATTAGTCAGACGTCCTATGGATAAAATAATGCTAATATTTCGTGTAATTTACTATTAGAAGTAAAAGAATGGGAAGTGGAGGCTGGAGTGAGCTTGTTAATTAGCCTCATCAGCCATGGACTACCTGTGTATTTGATGTTGCTGTAGCTCACCAAAAGCACCATCTCGCCGTGGAAATCAACAATATGCTTCCTAATTTTGCCCATTTCCTCTTCATATATAGTCATTGAAGGCTGTCTTCCATTTGGCCCCCATTTATCAATAACTCTTTGAATTCTCTGTTGTAATTCCTGCATTCAGTTCGTTTTTAGGGTTAAGTACACAAATTTACCCGACTGTTAGGTCGATTTCATATTAGTCCTAACTTTTTAAGATTGTTTAAATAAATTCGTAACGTTTTAAAAATTAAACATCTATTAAGTGTCATTTTCAACTCTTTTACATGTGTGGGAATAGCACAGGGCCGGAGGGACAAAGGGAATAGGATAGGCCTAGGCCATGTTCGTGCAAGCTTCCCCCTATTAACATCTTTCATTATTCTTCTTTACACCCTTCTCCTATTGGTCAATAATTTACGACTCTAAGATTTATTGGACATAAATCAATAACCTTTAACATTCCAATGGGGTTTGATCTAGTGGATAAAAGCTGGCCAGCTACAAGTTGGGCGGTTCTTCTGAGTATCATCCTTAGGGAGGTCAGGGGTTCGATCATCCGCTTGTAAAAAAACCTTTTGGGAAGAGCTTTCATAAAAACAACGATCCGGCTCGGAGTGTAGCCCACTACTACCATTTTTTTTTTACCCAAAAAAAAAATAACCTTTAACATTTTGATTAAAAAAATCTCTTATCGTTAAACCCTTTCACTTTTGATTAAAACAAAAATCTTCTTTGATCTTTCTCTTTCGCACTGCAATCCAGGAGCAGGAGTTCAAGACTAGAAAACTATTTTTCTTTTCATTTCTTAAATTTCATATCTATTGTCATATACAATTCAAACTGATTCAACAAAATACAATATTATTTGTAAAATTTATCTTACTTTTAATAAATTTGTAGGGGTGTGCTATCCACACACCATTTTTTTACTTCTCACACACCCCTTGTTAATTTATATCCGTTGATCTTCTTCAATTCATCCGATCTGACGGCTGAAAACTAAAAAAGTGTGGGAAAAGTAAAAAATGGTGTGTAGATATCACATCCCAATTTTTATTGTTTCTCGTCTATCTTACCTCTTA